>NC_088917.1:41119696-41422727 GCF_963576675.1 Euphorbia lathyris | reverse complement strand
TGCTAGCAGGATATCTTTACATTTTTTCTTAATGAATAAGGTTGTGTCAGCTTTACCTCTGACGTAGTTCCTGGTCAGCAGGAAACTGGTTAACCTTTCGTACCAAGCACGTGGTGCTTGCTTCAGGCCGTACAGGGCCTTCTTGAGTTTATAAACGTGGTTTGGAAATTTTGGATCTTCAAACCCAAGAGGCTGACTAACATATACCTCTTCGTTTATAAATCCATTAAGAAATGCACTCTTGACATCCATTTGATATAGTTTGAAGTTCATGAAACTAGCATATGCACATAATATTTGTATAGCCTCTAACCTAGCAACGGGAGAAAAGGTCTCACCATAGTCAATGCCTTCTTGCTGACTATAGCCTTGGGCTACAAGTCGGGCTTTATTCCTGACTACATTGCCTTGCTCGTCTAGCTTATTTCTAAAGACCCACTTAGTTCCTATGGTCTTTTGATTTCTAGGTCTTGGTACTAAATCCCATACCTCATTTCTCTTGAATTGATCAAGCTCTTCTTGCATAACATTGATCCAGAATTCGTCGTGCTCAGCATCGGTGAAATTCTTTGGTTCACGGACTGAGACGAACGCAACATTGCTAAGATATCTCCTGAGTTGATTTCTTGTCATCAGGTTGTTCTCAGCAGCATCAAGAATGGACTTCTCCGAGTGTCCTCTTGGAATTTTGATTTCTTTGGGTAATGTTGAGTTGTCAGGAGCAGGTGTTTCAACAATCTCTGCAGTTTTAGATTGGTCAGCAAAGGTAATTTTAGGTTCATTTTTACCTTTGGTCAGCCCGTGTGGTAATGACTCAGCGGCTCCATTTTGGTCAGCGGAAGCTGAGCCTGGGTCATCTTCGGTAGACTGACTTGACTTACCTGCAGGGTCAGTTTCATCGAACTCGATATGGACAGACTCTTCTACGACTTAAGTTCGTTTATTGAACACCCTATATGCTTTACTGTTAGTTGAGTACCCTAGAAAGATTGCTTCGTCAGCTTTAGAGTCAAATTTGGCACGGTTGTCTTTTGTATTGAGTATGAAGCATTTACAACCAAAAGCACGAAAGTATCCAATGTTGGGCTTTCGTCCTTTCCAAAGTTCATAGGGGGTTTTCTTGAGAATAGGTCTAACTAAAGCCCTATTGAGTATATAGCATGCTGTGTTGACAGCTTCTCCCCAGAAATACTTTGGAAGCCTATTCTCACTCAGCATTGTCCTAGCTATTTCAACTAGTGTTCTGTTCTTCCTCTCAACTACCCCATTTTGTTGAGGAGTTCTAGGAGCAGAAAAATTGTGGTCAATGCCGCTGACTTCACAGAATTCATCAAACTGTTGGTTTTTTAATTCTCCGCCATTATCACTGCGGATGTGAGCTAATTTTAAATCTTTGTCATTTTCAAGTTTTCTGATCAGTGTTGAGAATGTCTCAAAAGCTTCATCCTTGCTACTCAGCAAGATGACCCAAGTGTACCGAGATAAATCATCCACAATGACCAAGGAAAATCTCTTATCGCCCAAGCTGAGTGGTTGGACAGGTCCGAAAAGATCCAAGTGTAGTAATTCCAATGGACGCTTTGTTGGGGTTTAGTGTCCTATAGACAATTGTTCTAGGATACAAACTTAATGTAAATGAATTGTTATTTATATCATTTGTTTTAATGAGATATATGTTTTATAACTATATAAAGGCAATCCCTTTTAAGCACTAAATAAAGTCTAATAAAAGGAAATCCGTAAGTTTATTTAAAGTGATTATAAAGTGTTCATACAAGCATGAAGTGAGACAAAACTTTATAATAAACTGATAAACTTAAAACCACCCCAAGTCAAGTGATATGTTTAGGATTGATATATCACTGTTGAGACTTACATGTGACAATGTCTTCTGTCCGACAGAAAGCTGATCTCACAAGCTTCATATATACAGATATCTGGACAGTTACATGGATCCGATGAAAAGTAGTTCATTAGGATTGGGGATCCGATTTGAGATAACAGGATGGGTAGATTCATCCTTGTCACCTGTTCATCTCATTGGTATTAATAGGTATAACTAATCCTCAGACTCAAAGGAATATTAATTGGTATTCTGGATTACTGAATGTGACGCTTTGACTCTGGTGTAACACGATCCTTAACAGAGATGACTCTGGGGTGTGAATAGTGGACGTTGGGTATCACAGGAAGTGATTGCGGGATCGTTATATATTGGATTGAGCATTTATCACTCCCGATAAATGGGAGATACATCCAAGGATCGCTTGTGGAAGACTCGACTCTAAATCCTTGCAAGGTGATAGCTTAAGACTTGAAATACAGATTTCACTCAACCTATCTATTTGAGTTGACTCGGCCTGTACAAGTAAAACGAACGTCTCGCTATATGTGATTTGACATCATCCATAGTCATAAGATTCGGTTCAAGGATGTAGTTGATAAAGGATCGAATTATACTGTAACTAATACGGAAAGGTTAACGACAGAATCAACCTGTCTTCTTATGGCTCTGGGGGAATGATTACGGACTTGCTAATCACATACTCTGTACATCATTCCGTTATGCAAAGATTAAATATAATTCTTTGAAAATTATTTAATAACGTTGCATACGGCTAGAAGCAATAAGAACCTAATGGGTCACACATAAGACTTGGAACCTAAAAGAGAGATAGATGTTAATTAATTGATGGAAGCCCAATTGAGCCCAATAAGGCCCATGGACCAGGGGGGTCGAAATTCATGTAGTGAAATACATGAATAATTAATTTGATTTTGTTAATCCTAATTAGATTAGGATTATGAATTAAATTAATTGAGAGATAAATAAGTTAGGAGTTTTAATTAGATTATAATACTCCTATTATTATCCAATAAGGTTATTATTATTATCCTTAATATATTAGATATATAATGAGATAATAATTGGGAATTCTATTCCGAATTGAATTCCTATTCAGTAATCTAATTCTATCTAACTAGGGATTAGATACAAGTGATTATATATGACCCCCCTATAGGTGAATTTCGGCCAACTCAACTAAGTTAGCCCTAGTGATTTTCGAAATCCTATATTGAAGAGAGAGAGAATTTCGAACCCCCAAGTTCGAGGATGAGATTTTCTACGGCTTCCTTCCGATCAATTGATTTCATCTATTTCTTTTATCCTTGATCTTGTGTTGATTAATTAGAGGCAATCTACTTTGGTTGCTATTCAACGGTTGATTCTAAATTAATCTTCCCGTGTTTTATTTCGTGCTTGGGAACTCGGAGAAGAGTTGTGGGCACTTCATTAACAACGGTAGATTGATCATCAAAAAGGTAATTCTTCTTATCCCTCTTTATATGAAATAACGATTAACGGATCCTAGGGTTAATGGAAATAGGTTAAAAATTTTATATTTCCGCTGCTATACCTTAGCCTAATTTCCAACACGCTTGGTTGAGACAATGTTTTTACTTTGAAAAGACTTTTTGGTTTGTTTACCTTGCTGACAGGCATTGCATAATTGATCTTTCTCAAATCTAAGTTTGGGCAAACCCTCAACTAATTGCTTTCTTGCTAATTTGGCTAGGAGGTCCATGCTTACATGACCAAGTCTCCTATGCCATAGCCAAGAATTATCTTCCTTTGACACTAAGCATATATTCTTTTCTAAACTCAACATGTAAACATTGTCAACACGAGGGGCAGTTAAAATCAAATCGTTTGTTTTTCCCTCGAGTATCCGACACTCAGTGGCATCAAATACAACCTTTCTACCGCTGTCACACACCTGAGCTACGCTCAATAGGTTATATTTGAGACCTCTGACTAAGGAGACTGACTCAATAGTAGGGTTACCTCCGATAGTACCTGAACCTACTATCTTACCCTTTTTGTTGTCTCCGAAGCTTACACTTCCACCTCATTTACGCTCAAGTGTGATGAATTGAGTTTCATCACCAGTCATATGCCTCGAGCATGCGCTGTCAATATACCAAAGCTTTGACTTCTCCGCGCACCTCAGGCTCACCTGCATTTTAAACTATTCATCTTTAGGTACCCAATTCCTTTTGGGTCCTCGTTGGTTAGCATAAACAGGTGACACATCATGTTTTAATTTGTGACGACATACATTTATGGTGTGGCCATCTTTACCACAATAGTCACAAAAGATTACCCTTTGAGGGTATTTCCTCTTTTGGTCAGCACGATGGTGCTGAGCATACCAACACACTTTTACAGTGTGTCCTTTCTTTCCACAACAGTCACACTGACTGTTCTGCTGAGTGTAAAGTTGATACTGACCAGTACCTTGATACTCAGCATTAGGATAGAACTTATTCTTAGCCGATGTACTCAGCTGGTTCTGTATATTTGTGATGTCCTTTCTCAGCTTCTTAGAGTCTGATTGGACTTCAGAGACAAATCTATGCATTATTTTCAAATTTTCATCTTGCCTAGTGTTGTCCTGAAGGAGATGTCGGATGTCACTCAGTTTGACTTCCTCGATCTCATCACATCGCCTGTTGAGTGCTCTAATTCTCTTATTACACTTTTTGGTCAATGTATAGAGATCACTCAGGGCTGAGTTGGGAATTAACACTTAAGGTCAGCTTCCAACTCAGCACTCCGATTACTCAGTGTCAGCTTATACAATTTATATCCTGAGTAATTTAAGCAAGCAACACATACATATATATATATATTGAGAGAATGAGTTAGAAATTACTCAGCAGACTTATCCTGGTTCGGCCTCACCGCCTGCGTCCAGTCCCCAGAATCCTTCCGGGCTTTTTCAATCCAATACTGAGCTCTTTAAAGGTAGAGCACAAATCGTTTACAAAGCAGTTGAGTATGCAAGAGTACCATCCTCTATTCATCTACTCAACCCCTACTGAGCGCTATAACCAAACACTCATATTTTCTCTACCGCTGAGTACTAAAACCGAGTACTCAGCACCACTCTCTCAACTTTTACAATTGATACAGATTTGTTCTTTCTAGATGAAGAACACTTTAGATGAATAC
Source organism: Euphorbia lathyris (assembly GCF_963576675.1). Lineage (NCBI taxonomy): Eukaryota > Viridiplantae > Streptophyta > Magnoliopsida > Malpighiales > Euphorbiaceae > Euphorbia > Euphorbia lathyris. The sequence goes on along the minus strand of NC_088917.1, from coordinate 41,417,710 downwards.
AAATTCGATCTAGACTTTTACACACAAATAAGATTTGGGTGTAAGTATTTGCTTTTTCTTGTTTGTATGTATGCTTTTCTCTTTTGTATTTCGGCAAAGGATCCAAGTGAAGAGCTTGTCCTTTTATAGTGAATTCTGAGGCTGCAATCATTTGAATTTGGATGTATTCGTTGAATTCAAATGGTCTTCTTGCGTCATTCACTAGTCAGCATACAGTTTTGCAGGCCAATCTTGTCTTCTAAATTTAGCAGGCGTCAGGCTTGTCTTCTTCCGCCAGGTTCGTCTTCTAGCGCCAGTTTCGTCTTTTAGCCAAAGGCCAGTTGACCCATGTGTCTCGAAACTGTCTCCTTGCGTAATTCCAAAGCTTCTGAATTGGCGCAGATCTCTGTCGGATCTTGTCTTTTAGTGAACGGATCATTGGCGTTGTCTTAATGAACACTCAGCTTGATTTTAATATACGTTGCCTTCGATTTTTGTCTCTGGTGAGGCTGAGTCACGTTCTACTCAGCTTCTTCGGTCAGCTTCGTCTTCAAGCGTTTGTTCTGAAGAAGACTTTCCTTCTATAATGTTGAGTTGTGTTCTACTCAGCTTGTGCTGTGTCTCATGCTGACTTCGTCCTGTCTTACTTTTTATTTCCATTCTTATTTATAATTATACTCAACATTGAACAACCACATTAGTACAATTAAATCAAAGCACTTAAATTTAATTGTCTTAATCATGGATTAACTTAAATAATTTTTTCAAATCAAAATCATGTGGAAAGGTGTTTCAACAATATCATGTTTGGGATTTGTAATCATTCTCATCTGTTAGATGACTAGCATATCCTTCTATTTTCAGTTCTCCACCTCCATACACAAGGAACATGTCTTTAGTCCTTCTCAAGTACTTAAGAATGTTCTTGACAACTATCCAATGTTCGTGTCCTAGATTTGCCTGATAGCGAGTCGTCATGCTCAATGCAAACGCTACATCAAGCCTTGTGCAAAGCATGGCATACATGATCGAACCAATTACACTGGCGTACATAATTACATTAAAGTGTTTCTTATCATCTTTCGTTTTCAGACACTGATGATTAGATAACTTAATCCCATGTAGAATGGATAAGTTACCCTTTTTCGATTCATGCGTGTCAAAACGCTTTAACACCTTGTCAATGTATGTAGACTGGGAGAGTCCAAGCAGTCTTCTTGATCTATCTCTATAGGTCTTAATCCCTAAAATGTATGTTGCTTCTCCCAAGTCTTGCATGGAGAAGTTACCAGATAACCTTGTTCAGAAGTCTTAGATGGATTCTGGTCCTCACTTCGTTACCATATTGTTCATAGAGAAGTTACCACATTGTTCAGAAGCCTTAGCTGGCTTCTGGTCCTCACTTCGTTCTAGACAGTGTCTAGGATATTTTCTAGAGAGTGAGCTCTGGTAACTCTTACTTCCTAGGGAGAGGATTGTCTTCAACTGTGGGTGTTTCAACAATCTATGTAGGAGTAATTTCGCTAGTAAAAATAATCTTATAATCAATTTTACCTTCTGACATTCTAGTGGAAGTAGGTTCAGCATCTTGAGTGTTCTTAGTAGGTACTGAGGCTGGATCTTCATCATCCTTGTTGTTGCTGAGTTTTCCTATAGGGCCAGTCTCATCGAATCCCACATATACTAATTCCTCAAGTACATGGGTTCATTTATTGAAAATTCTATAGCTTTTGTTGTTTGTTGAGTGGCCAAGAAAAATGGCTTCATCAGCCTTAGAATCAAACTTTGCAAGATTGTCCTAGTATTTAAAATAAAGCATTTGCAACCAAAAGCTCTGAAGTATCCTATCTTAGGATTTTTCCCTTTCCATAGTTCATAGGGAGTTTTCTTCAGTATAGGTATAACTAGAGCCCTATTGAGAATGTAGCACGTTGTGTTAACAGCTTCACCCTAAAAATACTTCGGAAGCTTGTTTTCGCTCAGTATTGTCCTAGCCATTTCAACTAACGTTTTGTTCTTCCTTTCAACTACCTCATTCTATTGAGGAGTTCTAGGAGCATAGAAGTTATGGTCAATGCCTCTGGTATCACATAATTCATCAAAATTTTGGTTTTTGAATTCTCCACCATTATCACTTCTGATATGAGGGATTTTTAAGTCTTTTTCATTCTCAAATATTTTACAGAGGGTTGAGAATGTCTCAAATGTTTTATCCTTGATTCTAAGCAAGATGATCCATGTATATCGACATTAATCATCCACTACTACAAGTGTAAATCTTCTTCCACCTAAGCTCAGAGGCTGAACAGACCCAAAAAGATCTAAGTGTAGTAGTTCCAGAGGAGGTTTGGTTGATAAGAGATTTTTACTTTTAAAAGATTTTCTAGTTTGCTTTCCAGCTTGACAAGTATTGCAAAATTGATTCTTTTCAAATTTTAGAGTTGACAGTCCATCAAATAATCGCTTTCTTGCTAATTTGCCCAGAAGGTCCACGCTTACATGACCAAGTCTTCTGTGCCATAACCATGAATTTTCTTCCTTTGAGACAAGACAGATTTCTTTTGAAAACTTATTTTCTAAGTTAAGAATGAAAACATTATCCATCTTAAGAGCAGTAAGGATCATAGAGTTAGTCTTACTGTCAATGATTTGACATCTAGAGGCATCGAAGGTAACCCTTCTGTCTTTGTCATAGAGTTGAGCCATGCTCAGTAGGTTGAACTTCAAGCCTCTTACTAGGGAGACTTCTTTAATAGCATGGTTGGTTCCGATGGATCTAGAGCCTACTATTCTTCCTTTTTTGTCATCTCCAAAACTTACAGTACCACCTCTTTTTCATTCGAGTGTGATGAATTGAGTTTCATCACCAGTCATGTGCCTTGAGCATGCGTTGTCAATATACCACATTTTCGACTGCTGTGCACATCTCAGGCCAACATGTATCAATAATAATATCAAGGCTTCTTAGGTACCTAAGTCTTTTTGGGTCATTTGAGGTTAGTTCTGATAGGTTTAATATTCTCATGTTTAGTATAGCCATTTTTATGCCAACAATCATTAGTGGTGTGACCATATTTTCCATAAAAGTCGTATTGGAATTCCTCTGTGGATTCCATCCTTTCCTACTAGAAGAACTACTTCCGGTGTACTAACGATGGGGGTTATTTTGATTCGAAGTCAATTGACTCTAAATAGATGTGATATCCTTCCGAAGGCTTTTAGTTTCCTTCTGAACCTCAGAGAAAAACTTATGCATGATTTTTAAATTCTCATCTTGCCTGATATTGTCCTGAAGGAGATATTGGATGTCAGAGAGTTTGACTTCCTCAATCTTATCACATCTTCTGCCTAGTGCCCTTATTTTCTTATTGCACTTCTTAACAAGTGCATAGACGTCACACATGGCATTTATCATTTCTTTTCTATAGACATAAAGAGATATTACCTCAAGATTTTGATCTTCATTTTTAGATGCATCAGACGCTTCTACTTCATCAACACTCTGTCCTTCTGTCTCCACAGCTATGAAGCAGACATGGGTTGTCTCAGCAGTATCACCTTCTGTGGAGGAAGACTCATTGCTATCACTCCAAGTGGCTACCATTGCCTTCTTCCCAGACTTCTTATCCTTCTTTAGTACTGGACAGTTAGACTTAATGTGTCCAGGTTGGTAACATTCAAAACATGTGATAGGTTTGGAAGAGTCGTTCCGAGATTTGCTTTCACCCTATTCCTTTCTTGGTCGCTCAGACCTTCTGTATGGCTTCTTGTACTGATCACTCTTTCTGAACATCCACTTCATTTTGCGGGTGAACATTTCCATCTCTTCATCATCAGTAATGCTTTCTTATGAAGAATCAACTTTAAGCACTATTGACTTATATTTCTTATCTTCTGAATTTTCTTTAGCTTCGAAATTCTTCATTGGTATTTCGTGAGTCAGAAGGGATCCAATCAGCTCATCATACTTATACTTTGTTAAGTCCTAAGCTTCTTCGATAGTTGTCTTCTTTGCCTGTCATCCTTTTGGAAGGCTTCTGATAATCTTTTTTACTTACTCCTCCTATGAGAATACTTTTCCAAGTCCTTTGAGGTCATTTATGATGTTCGTGAATCTAGCATTCATCTCAGAGATGCCTTCACCTTCCTTCATCTCAAAGAGTTCATAGAGCGTCATATTCTGATTGACCTTTGACTCTTTAACCTTGTTGGTTCCCTCGTAGGTGACTTCCAGCTTGTTCCAAATCTCTTGTGCTGACTCGCATCCTGAAATCTTATTATACTATGTAGCATCTAGAGCACAATGAAGCATATTGATAGCCGATGCATTATTCTAGAGCTTCTTTAAGTTATCCTCTGACCACTTATCTTCAGTTTTGAGAGTTTTAACTCCTTCAACTGTTTCATATGGTTCATAGGGGCCTTTCACTATTGCCAACCAGGCACTCATGTTTTGTGCTTGGATGAAGTTCTTCATACTGTTTTTCCAAAATGTATAGTTTGATCCAAAGAACGGAGGAGGTCTGGTTATTGACAATCCTTCTGGAAGGATTTGAGTTGTCTAATTTCCCAGAAGGAAACATATGCTATTGGATGTACAATTGGCTGGGATATTTACCTTTTAAGAATGCTCCATCAACACAAAGAACATGGCGAATGTGTTCTTTAAACGCTCTAAGTGAAGGACCAAACGCCAAAAAGAAGTACTTGAAGTTATCATTATCATCGATTTGAATATATGTTACCGTACCTCGATTGCATTTTTTCAGGGTCTCGCAGGAGTACGGTAACAACATAAATGACTCGTCTAGTGAACCCATCGCATCTTCTAACGCCCAACATCTTGCTCTCCAAGCTTGTATGTAAGACAAGTTGATTTTATACACTTTCTCAAAATCTTTCACAATGTCCTTTGGTCTATACACTCTATCCCCGAGATCAAACTTATCCGCAAGTAGTATGCCGGCAAGTCATTTCTCCACTTACCTGTGATGTGGTAACATTTGATCTCTGGCACATGTGTGTTCCTTCATTTCATCCATTCTTCGGAGCCTAAACATATCGAAATTGGGTATCACAATACCTCTAGCACGCATTTACATGTCTCATGATGCTTACATCTAACTTCAAACATGAACTTGTTAGACTTATACACTCTCCATTCGAACCTGTTTTTAACTGCACATTTTCCGAGTGCATCTTGCAATGCTCGTTTGTTTGAGAATATATCACACACCTTTAAACCAACAACCCCTTTTGATGCACTAGCTTCAATAGGAAGCACAAGTGCATCATGGACCTCTAGGAGCCATCGAAATGGATCGGTCCTCTTTCTTATTCTTTCTACATCATCCGCCTCATATATACTTGCCAATATATTGCTTTGGGGAACAACTTTGTGATGAGATTGTTTCCGAGGGATAGGTTGTTCATCATTTACCGTTTCTTTGTTTACCATTTCTTTTGTGTCAAAATGACCCCAAATGTCTTCTTCGTACGTCGTTTCTTCCGAAAAATAGACCGGATTCGAGCTAATATCATCTAAACCAAGGTTGGATGCAAGGTTGAAATTAGTGATATTTTCTTTTCCTAGCCAATGAGTTCAGACTTCAATGGTTGTGTCTACTTCAGTGGTAGTGTCCAATTCAAACAACTTGATTGAATAACATTTTCTCTCTTCATAGCTCGTTGTTGGATTATTCGTGATTCAAAATTAACATATAGTGGGATAACATCGCTTGGATTCATCCGAAAATACTCTATGAAGCACTCTACATCATTTGAATCAACAATCAGAACTACTATCCCCAAGAACTTTGTTTGGACCGTATGTAGTTTGTATTGTATGTGATGGTTTTTCCAATGGTTTTCCATTGGTCATTCCACATGATTACACACAATAAGTGGTCGGTTGACATACTGCTATCAAAGATAAACAACAAAAAAACCAAAAGATATTATCAAACAATGTAATAAAGCAAATAAAGCAAACAAATTACATATACTTTGCAGTCTTCGCAGAATCTACGAATGTATTTATATGTTCCGGATGTAAAGCAGTCTTCGCAGTTTGCGATTCCGCGAAGAAAAATCACAATTTAAGAAGCTATCAGGTTACCAAAACTAAGTTCAAATACATGTTTTTCAAAATTTTAACTTCAAAAACACAAAACTAACAAGTTCAAATGAGTTTATATATGTGAAATTAACATAATACTTATATGAAAAGCTTAAGGTTGGATTGATGTATTAAAATGAAGGATTTCAATCTAACTTTAAGAAATGAAGAGAGAGAGATATGGAGAAAAGAAAGAGCTAAAGGAGGAATAATTTATATATATATAAAAGGTATTATGGGTAATTTATAATAAAATAGTCTAGATATACAAGTTGTTTTCAAATGAGTCTAAATATGTAAATAAGTTGTTTTTAAATAAGTCTAAATATGTAGATGGACATCCATTTAATTTTCAACATCTGTCTAGAAGATTAGAGCCTTAAATGGAAACCAGAAAACCGGAATCGCCGGTAAAAGAAAGAAAACTAGAGAGTAAAATAACCCTTCAACCCCTCTGATGTAACCTCCAGGTGTGCAATCTTATCTGCTAGCCTATCTTTTCTCATTTTTCTCTTTCTCTTTCCCTTCAAATACTGATTCATCCAAAAACAAAACCCCAGCTTTACCTTTTTCAAGCTTCCCTCTCTTTCAGACCTTTCCAAAACCCTCTTTCACCCTTTCTATTTCTCCCACAATAAATGGCTACTCATCTTCTTCCTCTGAATTCCGTTAGCATCAGAGCCGGAACTCCGAGACCCGACCCCTACAGCCGGAGAACATCTTCGAACAATTGGTGGTCTCCGGTTTTTGGTTGGTCCTCCGAGCCTGACTACATTGGCTCCGAGACAAAACCGGACAAAAAAGAGAGCAGATCGGAGCCGGATCTGGAACCTAAACAGGCGAGATCTCGGTTTGTTCCTGGTGGTTTCACGGAAGAGAAGGCGAAACAGCTCCGCATGTTGACCAGTGACACGTCATCATTTCACGACGTTATGTATCATTCTGCAATCGCTTCTCGTCTCGCTTCCGATATCAAGGGCCGCTCTGATCGGTAGTTATCCGATCGCTCCATATGTATTCATGATTCTTTTATATGTATGGGCTATAGTTTTCTGAGAGCAGCATAATATGGTTTGCGATCTTTTTTATTTTCTTTATTTTGGGATTGAAACCTTTGATGAATTGTTAGTTGTAAATTAGATGATGTACAAATCAGATGTATGAGTGGTGGTGTTATAATCCAAGTGTTTTTCGTTGATTCCACCGGAGAAACGTTGATGTTATTATTATTGTTCAATTTCAATGGGTGATTTTAATCATCAAAACATTTTTTAAAATGCGCAGTGATGTACCAGCTGACGGTGAAGAAGAAAGGGATACGGAATGGAATTATTAAATGCTTTACTTTAGTTAATTATCATGTAAAATGAAGTGTCATAAAATATTAAATCCAAGTTGCAACTTGGGCATATTTACATCTTGGATTTGGAATTTAAATTTTAGTCGGCAAGTATCCAAATAAGAATATGCTTTTATCAGGATACTCCTTTGCGTCCTCCCATATAAACTGTCTGTGTCTACAGTGAAAATCAACTATTATGACACAAATACCACTGTTGCAGTTAAATTTTCATAATATGCAAACTCTCTTTACGGATCAATTGCAAATGCTTAAATGACATATAATTTATTAGTAATTATATTTGCAAGCCAAGCTTATTTAGTAAGAAGAGAGACAATACTATGGATTAATCCCATTTTCTTAAGGGATAAGGTGTATATTTATATTTTTCCAATAATGTTATCAAGTAAGATCAATTTTATCCTTCGCTAATTGAAAATTTAGAAAGATCATTTTATTATTATTTAACTCATTATTTAATTATCATATCAAACTTTGCAAACATCAATTCAAAATATTTATTCTATTACTGAAACAGTTATAAATAACATGCCGAAATGATAATATTTAAGTATGTCAAATATAAGTTAAATCACAAAAAAAAATTGCATAAAAATTTGCATACAAACAATCAGTCAAAATACATATAACTGCTTTATTTTATCAACAAACTTATTTAGAAGATCCGATGTGATAGTCGAAAAACTATAAAATCAATCAATTTAAATTTTCGGTCGTATCAGGGTAAAACTAAACTTGCTTGAGTAAATCTGTAATTTTCTAAAAACATTCTTTTATCAATAATAAATATTTTATATTAAAATGTTAAATTGACAGGCAAAACAATTGTAGGATTCAAAAGTGAAATTAAAATGATACAAAATTATCCAAAAAAAAAAAAATGATAGATACAAAAGAGTTGGCCGTTTGAACAGAAATTATCATCAGAAAATGAACCACCAACTTGCTCTAATGCCTTGAGAATATTCTCAGAATACGGACATGAAAATACCCAAACTTGGAATTATTAGTCCGTCCATCTTTTTAATCAAATATAAATAAAATAAAATAAAAAATAAAGAAAGAAAGAAAGGCGGAAACGTCTATGAAACATGTGTTAAGGTGAAGGTGGTCCAGAAAAGGATTGCTTCACGTTTAATTTCTGCCTTGATTCATGCAATTAGTGTGATTTGGTTTCTTTATACAATAATAGAATGCCTTGTTTGATATAAGATCGAAAACACGATTTACTGAAACAACCCAATTAATATAATACAATTGACACGGTTATCATATAAAACCATATACATATATGGATAAGATAAAACACTAAGCACAACCCTAAGGCAAGAGTAAAACCATGTACGCTTAGCATTAACATTACCATTACCAAGGGTGTAATCAACACTAAACAATTCAAGTGTCTTCCGTAATTAACAATGACAGAAGAAAAGAAAATTATTCACTTTATAAAATTATACTAACAATCATATTCATATACATAAGGAAAGAAAAAGAATGTTAGCTCTCCCTCTCCATTGCACCCCTCATATTGTCATTCAAATAGATAGCAACTGAACATTATAACAACAGGGAGAACTTAGTTTCCTAAGGATCCAACGCAAAATTATCGCCTTCACAAGTTATAAACCCAATAATTAGGTTTCTTTTTCTCAAACACTTTAACAAAAGGAGCCTCCTCTGGTTACTATTTCTTTCCCATAATATTATTGTTACATTCAGCTAATGTTTCACAATAAAAATTTATCAACAATACTAACTCAAATTCTTCTTATAAAGAGAGTTAAAGCTGTTATTTTATTCATAAACCTAATGAAAGATTCAGTACAAAAAAGCAACATACCATACCATACCAGACATCCTCTATCCTTCACTTGCTCTCAATGTCATATAAATCTGTTCTGTACATAATTATCAAGGAAATTCCAAAACAAACAAGTAATAATATATAACTCAAACACAAAATATTTGCAACCATCCTAAAAAGTTACCAAAAACATTTGAAAAATCAAAGTGTAAGGTTTATACCCATTCATGTATTGTATTTGTATTCTATTACATCTTAGCCACAACTTCTCACAAACTTCCAAGGCTTACCACTAGCTAAATCAACTTATACAAACTACACCATTCCCAACTTCATCACCATAAATTCACAAGATTAAGTCTTATTATTGTTATTATTTAGTCAATGCAGTTAAATTGCCCGGCAAATAAAAATTATTAAATTCTATAAAATCAAATACAAGTTCCACAATTTGAGACCATTACTTTGATAAGGCTTCGGCCTGCAGTAACAAAACATATTTTGAGTTTCCAAACTAGTTACAAACATGTCCAAGGCTAGAAATATTTCCAAATTCTCTTCTCATAAACCCCACTTATTGAAAACATAATTCTATGGCAAGATGTTTTCCCTTGGCCCAATTTCTCCCAACTGTTGAACCTTTATTCAGTTGCAAAAAGGTAAAAAGGAAATTTTGGATATGCTCAGGAATTTGAGCCATTTGCATCATTGAAATAGCCTAATTTCCTGTTGAATTTATCATATAATCAATCATCAGACCTTGGTGATATATCTATCAGTTGTAGCTACACAACTTGCATGCTATTATCAGTAAAGTATCAACCTCACAAACTACAAGAACTGCATAGGCATATTGAGTAATAGGCAATGTAATGAGACTCCTGAATCTTCCATAAAGGAAATATTTATACAATGAAATACAGACCTAAGACACTGATCTTTGACATAATGGACTTAGAGGTCATAGATCTAAGCTAAGGCTGTACACAAGAAGATTCGTCTACACCAAAATTCACTTGAATACCAAACACCGGTGCACCCTAAACAACATGGGACTCTGAATGAACTCAATAGTGTGATCCAATGGGAACGAAAAAGGAATTTCAGTTCTGATAGAGAATAACCAGCAACTTAAGAGAAATAACCAAGTAAAAGAGAAAGCTTAGAGAAGAAGATAATGAACATAAGATAGATAACAGGGATGATATAAGATGAATACAATGGGAATATACCCACTCACAGGGACAAGCCCCTCCCCTGACCTCTGCTACAGACAGCAGGTTCAGAATAAGGTAAACACATTCTGACCCTTTCTCACAGCCTCCTCCTTTATTCAATAACATCCTAACCGACACACATACAAACAGACCAATGTTACTTTGCCACATGTCCTTCCTTCCTTCTCTCATAGACCTCCAAACCTTAGTGTCTTTATCCCTTAAGGTCCTTGCATCCTTGTTAACAATGCCATCCACTGAAATGGGGAAATTAGGACTTTATGTGAGTTTCATCCTCCCATGTGGCCTCTTCGATGCTTCGGTTGCTCCACTGAATGAGCCGTTGCTGTATGCTCTCACCCTGTCGGAGAGTTGTTCTTGTAGCTAGCACTATTTCAGGTTATGTGGACTCATCGACAAATATTTCAAATCCCGTTGGAAACAAAGGTTCCACGTTTCGTACTGTGGTTGTCAGTTTCAGCATTGGGTCATGAAAAACGGGGTGAACCTTGGACTGCTCCGGAAGTTGCAGTTCATATGCCACTGGCCCGATGCCCAGCTTCTGGTTTACCCTCCAAACGATAGATTGTTGCTTATAGGGTCACAGCTTTAGGTAAACCCAGTCCCCTTCGTTGAAAATCACATCTCGGCGATGTTCTTCATTGATTCCTGAGCCTTGGCCAAATGTGCTTTCAATTGTGTTAGGACTTCAGACCTGTCTTCTAGCTCTCTTGCCACCCATTCCACTTTAATCTCTCCCAGAATGAACTAAGATGGAGTCGGGGGCTTTCTTCCATAAACTACTTCGAATGGGGTCATACCAGTGGATACGTGGAAGGTGGTATTCAACCAATATTCCGCCCATGGAAGCCAATGAGCCCAAGTTTGGGGTTGTTCCACAGCAAAACACCTCAAATACGCCTCCAAACAATGATTAGTCACCTCCGTTTGCTCGTCCGTCTCCGGATGATATGTGGATGACATTTGTAGCAAAGTTCCTTGGATTCTAAACAATTCAGACCAGAAATGGCTCATGAAGATTGGTTCCCGATCACTTACAATTGTTTTTGGAATGCCGTGGAGTCGCACCACCTCTTTGGCAAAAATGTCAACGAGTGATCGAGCTAGGTACGGGTGTTTAAGTAGGACAAAATGTACGTACTTACTCAAACAATCTACCACCAAAAAGATAGCATCGAATCCTTTGGATTTTGGCAGCCCGGTGCCAAACTATATTAGGGATATTAAGCGGTTGAAGTAGACCAGCTAGAGCCAACTACATCACAACAACAACAACAAAGCCTTAGTCCCGAAATGATTCGGGGTCGGCTAACATGAACCATCATATAAAACCGTGAAATCAAGTCGTGTCAGCGACACAAATTCTCTCCCTCCACTTTGTCCTATCCACTACCATATTTTCCTCAATCCCCAATAAACTCATATCACTCTCGATCACCCTCCTCCAAGTTTGCTTAAGTCTTCTCCTACCCCTCACCACTACATCCCTTTGCCACTCTTCAGTCCTCCTAACCGGCGCATCAAGCGCTCTTCGTCTTACATGGCCAAACCACCTTAGTCGGTTTTCCCTCATTTTATTCTCAATAGCTGTAACCCCCTACTTTCTCGTATGACCACACATCTCACTGACATCTTATGAATGTGACAGTGTTTCACTGCCCAACACTCCGTACATATGTTGGTTCATGTCATAAGATGTGGCTAAGTTTTACGCTGGCCACCACAAACCTACCGCAACCCTCCTCCTTTGTACGGGCTTGGGACCGGCTATAAATGCCACCAAGTGACCCTCATAGGCGGAGTTAGCCAACTACATCACAATTTCGAACAAAATCTTTGACTGATTTGCTCATCTCGACCCAATAAACGTTAGCAGCCAATCTACGATAAGTCCTATAAAATTCGAAATGTCCACTCGTCGGAGAAGCGAGAAACTCCTACAGTAACGACGGGCTAAGGGCTGATTTGGTCGAAATCACCAATCTGCTCTTTTATAGCAGTATCCCTTCTTTCAATTGGAAACTCGACCATGAGTGTGGATTCTGCTGTAAGTCTGATCTTATTTTGTTCAGTTGAACATCCACTTCTTTGGTAAGTTGGGCTCCATCTTCCCATTGCGTACAGGAGGCAATCAATGAGGAGAGAGCTTTGTCCTCGCCCCTGCGGGAAAAGGAATCAGCAACCATGTTGAGATTTCCAAGCTTATAAAAAAATTCAAACTAATAGTCCAAGAGTTTGGCCATTCAGTTATGCTGATCACAAGTAGTAAAGCGTTGGTTGAGCAAACGTTTCAGACTTTTTTTTTTTTGGCAATAAAGACCCTAAAATTCTTGCCGTGCAATAGTTAGAGCTAAACCCATAATTACTTTGTCATAAGCGGATTTAGCCAAATTGCGGGCTGCCAACGCCTTGCTAAAGAAAGCAATAAGTCTGGAATTTTGCATTAGGACTGCTCCAATTCTTCTACTGGAAGCGTCGCACTCAATATCAAATGTCTCGGCAAAATTGGGTAACGCCAACACTGGTGCTGTCATTAGTACCTGTTCTAGAGCTTCGAAAGCCTGCTGAAATTCAGCAGTCAAGTTGAACCCATCTTTCTTGGTCAAATCAGTGAGCGGTCTAGCTATTTTTCCATAGTTAACAATGAATTTCCGGTAATAACCGATGAGTCCAAGAAACCCTCTCACGCCTTCCACAGAATGGGGGACTGGCCAAGATACAATTGCTTCTGCTTTTACTGGATCCATGGCAACTCTATCACCTGAAATCACGTGCCCCAAATACTCTATTGTGCTGCCCCCAAACTGGCAATTTTTGAAGTTAGCCACAAACTGATGGTGTCGTAACCCAAGGCTTCCTTGGCATGCTTTAATTGCTCTTCCCAACTATCACTAAATATCAGAATATCATCTAAGAAAACAAGAATCGACTAGTGGAGGTAAGACCTGAAAATTTCATTCATGGTGGCTTGGAATGTCGCCAGAGCATTCATCAAGCCAAACGGCATCACCAAGTACTCATAGTGTCCGTCATGAATCCTAACCGCAGTTTTCTCCACATCTTCTTCCTTCATCGGAATTTGGTAGTAGCCCGATTTTAGATCCACCTTTAAGAAGTAGCGGACTCTTAGTAACTCATAAAGTAATTCGTAGATTGCATGATCCGCTGCCCAACTTATTCCAATTCCAAGATCGAATCGGCATATCAAAATGGGATAGTTATCCAGTATCGTGACTTTGTTCAACGCCTGGTAGTCCACGCACAACCTCCACGACTCATCTTTCTTTTTTACCAACAAAACCGGACTGGAGTACGTGCTGCAACTATTACGAATGATGCCTTAGTTGTTTCTCAACCAATTGTTGATCGTCGCCCTGACATCTCCGTTCAATAAAGGCTATTCTGCCCTCAAGGTTGCAGATGTACATCGAGGGGTCCGTGGAACAAGCTCCAGTTGACTCCTTGGTCTCGAGGTGGTATTCTGACCAACCTGAGCTCCACCCTCATCGTTGCATTCCGTCTCATTAATCCGTGTAGCCCTTCCTCGTGAAATAGATTCCATCTGCATTCACCGACTGCTTTTCTTGCTGCTTCATCCAGTAGGATATCCTAACTTGAAACTCCTCAAAAGCAATCTGCACCGTAGACATTTATTGAGACAACATGGCGACCATGGATTGAGACAACATGGAGATATGTTTCCCCATTCCATTGAGTTTTTCATACCCCACAATCACCGATGGTTCAAGGATCCGGTAGGTTAGACCAAAATGATAAAGAATGACCAACAACTTAAGATAAATAAAAGTAAAAGAGAAAGCTTAGAGAAGAAGAATACTCTAATGTTAAATTGATGAAGATAATGAAGATAAGATAGATAACAGGGATGATATGAGATGAATACAATGGGAATATACCCACTCACAGGGACAAGCCCCTCCCCTAAGGAGGTCCAAAATAGGGTAAACACACTTTGTCCCTTTCTCACAGCCTCCTTTATTTAATAACCTCGTAACCAACACACATACAGACTCGTGTACAAACACACCAATGTTACTTTGCCACTTGTCCTCCCTTCCTTCCCTCGTAGACCCTCCAAAACCTAGGCCCATCCTTTGTGTCTTTATCCCTTAAGGTCTTTGCATCCTTGCTAACAAGTTCCAATAACAATATCCAAATAGTCGTACAAAGATACATCCAGCAATACCATATTTTCATAGCTTTTAAGGGAACTATGCAAGGACACTTTTTTGTTAGGTATTAACCAAACATTTGGAAATATATTAAACTCAAATCATAAAAGAGGAATTCCAATAATCATTCTAGGCACCCTTTTAAATTTAAAATGAAAATCCAGAATATATCATCTTAGGGTTCCTTTTCAATTGAAAAATAAAACCCAAAACATCCATTAATCTGGTCTTCATTTGCATCATAAGTTGAACTATCAACTGATACCTCCAAAGTCTAGACAAGCTAACTCATGGGTAAATTCGTGTTTTGGCAATTCATAATTGTACTATGTAATGTGCAGCATATATATTCTGGGCCAACCTAAAATATTCATTAACAACTTTCCAATAGATGCCTAAGTCTAACCAATGAAATTCCTCCCCTACTTCCATTAGTAAGGATTTTGTGCTCTCACATTGTTTAAGGAAAATAATCAGAACGAGGGATAAGGCACAAATTTAGCCCTATGGTTATGGGGGAAGAGCGGATTTGCGCTTCAGATACAAAAATAGTGCAATCTCAAGCCTAACATTTCAAGCCTCATTTAACCGAAGATGAGTTTTTTCATTGCACTGCCTGCCTTAAGATTGCACTATTTTATAAATTGAGGCTAAATCTGCACTATTTTATGCATTGAGGCTAAATCCGCACTATTTTATGCATTGAGGCTAAATCCGCTCTCCCAGTAACCATCTTCCTAAATTTGTAGGCAGTTCAGTATTCATCTGGTTTCAGTTTTGATGCAATTCAAACTAAATTTAGGAAGCATGAACCCTAACAGAAAGAATATTCAGTAACAAGCTCAAAATAAATCAACATCGCAGAAATCTGAGTAGTTTCAAAAACCAAAATAAGCACACCAAAATATGATGAATTATACTCAGCAAAAACAGGTCAAAATCATATTGCAGAATTAAAGAATGAATTTCATTGAAGAAGAAAGGATACACCAAGTAAAAGCCATGAGCAAAGCCACCAGCTAATACAGCCGTAAACACACGGTCCCTCACAACAGGATTTCTACGCAGAGCGATCCGAACTGCAATCGAACGCGGGGCGAACCTATGGTTAAAAGCCTGAATATCTCAGGCATAGAAGAAAATAAGAAACAAACTTACTTAGAGGAAGAACGGGTGCATAGATAAGAGGAACCAAGAACTTGAATTGGGGTCCTCTTTTCTGATTTCGAGCGAGAACCTCTCTGTAAATGCATATGCATGCAAATCAAGCAAACGCTTCAATGATGTTATAAATATAATAAAAAGGAGAGGGTGATAGAGAAGCTCACTGGTTTGATGGGTCAGACATTGATAAGGAGCAGCAAGATGAGATTGAATTGGAATTTGGACTAGTATTTGTGGGTTTGTTGTGATTGCAAATAATTACAACGGGCGCTCCACGCTGTTTCAGCAAAGGCGGAGAAGTTGATAAAAGATGGATTTCACCTAAACAAACTATTTAAGTTTAATTTATTTTAGGTCAAATAACACTTTTTTTTTTAGGGAAAATTACAAAAATGGGTGTAATAGGAGGCCCATTTACATTTTCAGACTCATTATCAACCAACTTATATATATAGACCGATTCATTTTGAAATACCCGCAATACCCTTCATATATATAAGAAACTTAATCACAATTCCTCCCCTTCTTTTTTTCTACGCGAGTAAACCATTCTCTACAGCTCTCCCTCTCTTATTTTTCATTAAGGCCCTTCATTGGAACACATCAATCCAAGCCCAAGCATTGTCATGTAAGTATGATGTTAGTTTCATATGTTTAAATTGCTTTTAACTTGTTGATGTTGTTTTTGAGGTTAGAAATTTGTAAAATCTGTACTTGAAGTTATTCGCGGAAGATCGCGTGCTTCGCAGATTATGATTTCGATTCGCGAAATCTTAATATGCGAAGTCGATGGAAGGTTGTGTATACGTTTGTGATTCGCATACTTCGCGGAATTCGCATATGGAATATATGCGAAGATATGGTGTTCCATTATTTGTTTCGCATATATTACGTATTTGCGAAGTATGCGAATGTATTTGCGAAATATGCGAATTCGCATATTCTAATAATTGTGAATTCTGCGAATTCGCATATTCGAATAACTGCGAATTATGCGAAGTGTATGTTATTTCATTATGTTATTTCATTCTGTTATCTCATTCTTTTTTTGTTTATTATTGATAGAAGCATGTCAGCCCAGTTTGTATTGTGTATAATCATGTGGAATGGCCGGTGGAAAACAATTGGTAAGACCATGACATATGAGGGGGTGAGAAGAAATTGCTGAAGATGTCACCAGGAATGAGCTTGGAAATGCTGCAAGAGATAGTATACACTACTGCTCATGTTGATCCAATGTCATTTGATCTGCGTATGACTATGCAGTTAACGTACGGTCCAAAGAAACTACATGGGGCTGTAGTTCCGATTGTCGATTCAAGTGATGTTGAGTGTTTTTATTATTATTGTAGGATGAAAACTGACGATGTTACCCCACTATATGTTAATTTTGAGTCACGAACAATCCAACCGCGAGTCATGAAGGTAGAGAATGTTATTCATTCAAGTTGTGATGCCAATGCCACAGTTCAATTGGAAACAACTCCTGAAGTAGATAACACAGCTGTTGAACGCCAACCTCATAGGCCAGGAAAAGAACCAATCACTGAGTGCAATATTGCATCCCACAATCCTGGTTTAGATGATATTAGCTCGAATCCGGTTTATCGTTCGGAGGACCAGATGTACGACGATGACATTTAGGGTCATGATGACACAGAGGAAACGGTAAATGATGGACAACCTACCCCTCCGAGACAATTGCATTGCGAAGCTGGTCCCCAAAGCAGGGTATTGGCAGAGAATGTAGAAACAATAAGGAAGAGGATGTTGGGGTTTAATGTCCTATAGACAATTGTTCTAGAATATAAACTTAACGTAAATGAAGTGTTCTTTACATCATTTGTTTTAATAAGATATGGTTTCATAACTATATAAAGGCAACCTCTTTTAAGAACTAAATAAGTCTAATAAAAGGAAATCCCTAAGTTTGTTTAAAGTGATTATAAAGTGTTCATACAAGCATGAAGTGAGACGAAACTTTATAATAAACTAATAAACTTAAAACCACCCCAAGTCAAGTAATATGTTTAGAAAAAGGATTGACATATCACTGTTGAGACTTGCATATAACAATGTTTTATGTCCAGACAGAGAGCTGATCTCACAAGCTTCAGATATGCAGATATCTGGACAGTTACATGGATCCAATGAAAGGGAGTTCATTAGGATTGGGGACCCGACTTGAGATAACAGGATGGGTAGATTTATCCTTGTCATCTGTTCATCTCATTGGTATTAATAGGTATAAGTAATCCTCAGACTCAAAGGAATGTTAATTAGTGATTCTGAATTATGGAATGTGATACTTTGATCCTGTTGTAACACGATCCATAACAGAGATGACTCTGGGGTGTGAACGTCAGACGTTGGGTATCACAGGAAGTAATTGCAGGATAGTTATACATTGGATTGAGCATTTGTCACTCCCGATAAATGGGAGATACGTCCAAGGATCGCTTGTGGAAGACTTAACTCTAAATCCTTGCAAGGTGATAGCTTAAGACTTGAAATGCAGATTTCACTTAACCTATCTAATTGGAGTTAACTCGGCATGTACAAGTAAAACGAACGTCTCGCTATATGTGACTTGACATTATCCATAGTCATAAGATTCAGTTCAAGGATGTAGTTGATAAAGGATCGAATTATACTGTAACTAATACGGAAAGGTCAACGACAGAATCGACTTGTCTTCTTATAGTTCTAGGGGAATGTTTCGGATTTGCTAATCACATTTCGCGTACTCATTCCGTTATGCAAAGATTAAATATAATTCTGAGAAAATTAATTTAATAGTTGCATACGGATAGAAGCAATAAGAACCTAATGGGTCACACATAAGACTTGTAGCGCAAAAGAGAAACAGATGTTAATTGATTGACGGAAGCCCAACTGAGTCCACTAAGGCCCAGTACTTAAGGGGGGCGATTTTATGTATGTAAAATACATAAAGAAATTAATTTGATTTTAAAGCAGTCCTAATTAGATTATGATTGTGAATTAAATTAATTAAAGGATAAATAAGTTAGGAGGTTTAATGAGATTAAATTGCTCCTATTATTATCCTAAAAGGTTATTATTATTATCTTTATATTAAGATATAATTATAGATAATAAATAAGAATTATATTCCGAATTAAATTCTTATTCAGTAACCTAATTCTATCTAACTAGAGTTTAGATACAAGAGAGTATATATACCCCCTTATATGTAAATTTCGGCCAAGCCATTGTCTACCGAAGAGAGAGAATTTCGACCCCCTGTTGAGGACGAGATTATTCACCGCTTCCTTCCGTTTCAATTTATTATTAATCTCTTTCTCTATTCCTTGATCTTGTGTTGATTAATTAGAGGCAATCTATTCTTGATTGCTTTCATACGGTTGAATTCTAACTTGGTTTTGAATTGTGTTTCTGTCTTGTGCTCGGAAACTTAAGAGTTGTGGGCACTTCGATTGCAACGGTAGATAGAACATCAAAAGGTATTTCCTTCTATCCTCTTTATATGAAATAACGATTAACGGATCTTGGGTTAATGGAAAAAGGTTAAAATTTTTATATTTCCGCTGCCAAACGTTTGCCTATTTTCCTTAAGTGGTATCAGAGCCTGCGTTAAATCCGTTATTTCATATATGAAAATTAAAAGGTTTTTCAATCAGATTGAATAAATATTTATAGTTAGGTTAATTAACGAAACCGTTTTAATTAATTAATTCTAAAGATAAATAAGTTTTAATTAATTGTTAATTAAAATAGATTATGCATATGTTCCTAATTATTTTGGTTGATAATCATTATAACAAAAACTATTAGTTTTATAGTTAGATTGATAATCCTAAAGATAAAACAGAAAATCTTTGAAAGGTTTTCCTATTTTCTGAAAATCGTTTTAAAACTGTTTTAATACTGATATATATATATATTTAAAAAAAACGGAACAGTAGTCCAGGTTGCGCCGCGAGGCAGCAACATGAACTACTGTTCACGGTTGCTGTCTCGCGGCAGCAACCGTTCAGCGACGGCCAGCCGTGGCGCTGCTGCCGTTTAGGTCTCGGGCCCCTTTGCGAGCCCGACACGAGTAAAAGCCTATTTTGTTTAAAACCGTTTTAAAATAAAATAGTTTTAAATATATTTATATATATAAGTTTCAAAAATTAACAGTTTTCTGTTCTGATTATCGAATGAAAAATTTATTTAAAAGTTTGTTTTACCTATTTGTAAATCAAAAGTATTAAATGAATTAAAATCAAAATAATTGGGATATGCATAAGTAAAGTTTTGTATAGTTGTATTAATCTAATAGGTTAATATAGAAGATACGAAACTGATAGAATTAAAATTGGATTAAAGTTAATTTGATGAGTTAATGTGATTAACCTAAATATTACATAAGTATTTTATGTAATCAACCAATTAAATTTATTTAATTGAGTCTATGTATGTTTGGAGTTATGGACATATTTGGACCCTCTATTTAGTCTTTTGGTATTTTTGAAATAGGGCCTCCGAGTCCTGCCTATCTACTATCTATTGTAATTTTTGTAGGAAAATAGACAAGCCTAGGCATAGCGGAATAATAAAATTTTATCTATTTTATCTATTTCCCTTTTCCAAGATCTGTTAATTGTTATTTCATATAAAGAGGGATAGATAGTAATACCTTTATTGATGAACTATCTACCGTTGCAAACGAATTGCCCACAACTTGTTATTTATCAACTCGTGAACCATGAACGTTTGATTCAATACAAAACCAAAAGATAATCAGTAATCAACCTTCAATGAATAGCAATCGCAATGATTACCTCTAACGGAAATCGATACGAGATCAAAGAGGGAGTAAGAAATAAAGTGAATTAGCCGAGACGAAAGACGGAACGATTCCTCCTCTTCTAGTTTATGTGTGTTAGTGAAATTTAGGGGTTAGGGGAGTCTATTTATAGACTTTTCTTAACCCTAATCCCAGTTGTGTTAGGTAATTAAATAATTGGAATCTTATTCGGAATAGGATTCCTAATTAGATAATTAAATAAACATTTTACTATTATCTAAATAATAACTAATTATATCTAGATAATTATTATTAATCAAATTAATAATTAATTAATGTTAGGGATAATTAAATAGAGTTTTAATCACATAAAACTTCTAATTAATATTATCAGCTAATTTTTTAATTTAATTGATAACCATAATCAAATTATAATTATTAATCAAATTAATTTATCCCTAAATTAATGTAAATTTCGGCCTATATGTGTATGTCCCACTAATTACATTTTCGTCCTCCGATTCCAAGTCCCATATGCGACCCATTGGGTTCTTTATTGCCACTAGCCGTATATATCATTTGAAATTATTCATCACGATTAATTCCAACATATATATATAACGGAATACCGTCGAGAGCTGTTACTAGCAGAACCTATGATATTCCCCCAGAGCAATTAAGAAGTCAGGTTGATAACTGACATTAACCTTTCTGTATTAGGTACAGTATAATACGATCCTTCATCAACTATATCCTTTCGGTCAATTCCTTATAACCATGGAACGTGTCAAGGTTACATATAACGAAGAGTCTGGTTTTACTTGTACAAGTTGAATTCACTCTGAAAGATAAGTTAAGTGAAATGTTTATTTCTACTCTTAACTGTGTCACCTTACAAGGATTTCCGTCAATTCACCACAAGCGGCCCTTTGGATATATCTCCCATTTATCGGGAGTGACGAATGCTCAATCTGACATTAACCATTCTGTAATTACTTCGTGTGATACCCAACCCTACTCTCACACACCCTAGGGTCTCACCTATTGGATCGTGCTCGCACAAAATCAAAGTATCAGACTCCGCAATCCAGAATTACTAATTAATGAATGTTTGAGTCTAAGGATTAGTTATACCTACTAATACCGATGAGATGAACAGTTGGCACATTAGATAAATCACTCCATTCTGTTATCTCAAGTTGGGTCCCAATCCTAATGAACTCTTTCATTAGATCCATGTAACTGTCTAGATATCAGAATATCTAAAGCTTGTGAGATCATCTTTCTGTCTCGACAGAAAACACTGTTACATGCAAGTCTCAACAGCAATATGCCAATCCCTATAACATATTACTTGACTTGGGTTTACTTTAAGTCTATCAGTCTATTATAAAGTATAGTCTCACTTCATGCTTGTATGAACACTTTATAACTACTTGAATAAACTCATGATTACTTCCTTTGCGAAAGATTTGTGCCTTTATATATAGTTACATATTAATGCTATATATCTGATTAAACAAATGACCAAATAAACAATTTATTCATTAATATTAATATCCAAAACAATTGTATTTAGGACACTAAATTCCAACATTCTCCCACTTGGACTAAAGCCAATTATTTCTAAAACTAATACCAGAAGAACTAAGATGTTTATCGTGAGCTCTTTGTGGTAACGGCTTGGTCAACGGATCTGCAACGTTGTCCTCAGTAGGCACCTTTTCTATTCTCACATCTCCTCTGGCTATGATCTCTCTAATGAGATGATATCGCTTGAGATAATGTTTGGATGCATTATGAGACCGTGGTTCCTTTGCTTGTGCAATGGCTCCATTGTTATCACAGTACATAGTAATGGGATTTATAATGTCAGGCACCACTCCTAGTTCTGTTATGAACTTTCTAATCCAAACAGCCTCCTTTGCCGCTTCTGCAGCTGTGATGTACTCTGATTCAGTCGACGAGAAAGCAACACTTCCTTGTTTGGAACTCTTCCAACTAACTGAACCTCCATTCAGGATAAACTGGTATTCTGATTGGGATCTGTAATCATTTTCATCAGTCAGATGACTAGCATCTGAATATCCTTCAATTTTCAATTCTCCTTGTCCATATACGAGGAACATGTCTTTAGTTCTTCTAAGATACTTAAGAATGTTCTTGACAGCAATCCAGTGATCAAATCCTGGATTCCCTTGATATCGGCTCGTCATACTTAATGCGAATGCCACATCAGGTCTAGTGCAAAGCATAGCATACATGATCGAACCAACCGCGCTGGAGTAAGGAATTACAGCCATGCGATTCTTGTCACTGTCTGTTTTAGGACACTGACCATTTGATAACTTGATACCATGGACCATTGGTAAGTTACCTCTTTTCGATTCATGCATATCAAAACATTTTATCACTTTGTCAATATATGTAGATTGGGATAGTCCGAGCAGTCTCCTTGATCTATCGCGATAGATCTTGATCCCTAAGATGTAGGCTGCTTCTCCCAAGTCTTTCATGGAGAAATTACCCGATAACCAAACTTTTACTGTTTGCAACATTGCCACATCGTTTCCCATAAGTAGTATATCATCAACATATAGTACTAAGAAAACGACTGAGCTCCCACTTGTCTTCTTGTAGACACAAGCCTCTTCTGAGTTTTGTTCGAAACCAAATTGTTTTATGGTTTCATCAAAACGCTTGTTCCATCTCCTAGATGCTTGTTTGAGTCCATAAATGGACCTTTGAAGTTTGCAAACCTTGGTTGCATCCTTCGATGTGAAACCTTCAGGTTGCATCATGTATACATCCTCAAGCAGGTTTCCATTTAGGAAAGTTGTTTTCACATCCATTTGCCAAATCTCATAATCAAAATGAGCGGCAATTGCAAGCAATATTCTGATGGATTTGAACATGGCTACTTGAGAGAAAGTCTCGTCATAGTCAATACCTTGTTTTTGACGATATCCTTTCGCTACTAACCTAGCTTTGTAGGTACTAATCTTTCCATCCATGTCAGCCTTCTTCTTGAAGATCCACCTGTACCTAATGGGTTTTATCCCTTCGGGTGGATCAACCAAAGTCCACACTTGGTTAGTATACATGGAGTCCATTTCAGAATTCATGGCTTCAAGCCATGCTTTGGATTCTGGACTAGCAAGAGCTTCTTCGTAGGTTTCGGGTTCATCGTCTAACACGGGAACCAGTTCGTCATCTCCCACTAGAAAACCATATCTAACTGGGAGTTCACGAATTCTTTGAGACCTACGAGTGGGATATGACACTTGTGTTTCATCTAGTGAAACGGGTTCGGGTTCAACTTCTTCTGCGTTTTCAACATGTGATTCCTCTTGAACTTCTTCAAGTTCAATCGCGCTTCCATTTTGTGTTTCTTCCAGAAACTCTTTCTCTAGAAACACTACGTGTTTGGATACTATTACCTTTTGGTCATCTGGATGATAAAAGTAATATCCCATAGTTTCCTTTGGGTATCCAATGAAGAAACACTTGTCAGATTTGGGATCCAATTTATCTGACACAATACGTTTGACGTATGTTGAACATCCCCATATTCTTATGAAAGAGAAGATGGGTTTTCTACCAACGAACAGTTCGAATGGCATGGAACTGGTGGATTTGGTTGGAACTCGGTTTAAGGTAAATAGGGCGGTTTCTAAGGCATAGCCCCAGAACGATTTTGGAAGAGCAGTGGTGCTCATCATGGATCGTACCATATGTAGTAAGGTGCGATTTCTCCTTTCTGATACACCATTGTGTTGTGGTGTATAAGAGGTGTCCATTGTGAGAATATTCCACATTCATTTAGATAACTCATAAATTCTTCAGAAAGATATTCTCCACCTCGATCAGATCGAAGTATTTTGATAGTCTTCCCTGTTTGATTCTCAACTTCATTCTTAAAGCATTTGAATTTCTCAAAAGCTTCTGACTTGTGTTTCATCAAATAGATATAACCATATCTAGTATGATCATCTATGAAACTAATGAAGTATCTGAATCCTCCTCCTTGGACTGACATAGGACCACATACATCTGAATGTATCAATCCTAGAGTGTCTGATACATGCTGACCTTTATTACTAAAGGGTGTCTTTGTCATTCTTCCTTTTAAACATGACTCACACGTTCCCATCGATTCACAATCAATTGAGTCTATAAGCCCATCTTGATGTAGCTTAAGCATGCGTCTCTGGTTTATATGGCATAAACGACAACGCCACAAGTAAGTTGATTTATCTAATCTAAGTCTTTTGGTATCAATTGTGAAAGCAGAAACTTTATCATTCAAAACATAGATCCCATTTAATGATATTCCTGAAAAATAGAAAATACTATTTCTATAAAATTCACAACCATTGTTCTTAATTGAAACATGAAAACCATCTTCTACTAGACAGCTAATAGAAATAATGTTACAAGACATATCCAGAACATACAAACAGTTCTTTAACACTACTACAAGTCCTGATGGTAGATGTAGATCATAGTTTCCAATTGCGAGAGCGGTAACTCTTGCTCCATTTCCTACTCGCAAGTTTATGTCTCCTTTCTTTAACTCTCTAGTCTGCTTTAGCTCCTGCATATTCATACAAATATGAGATCCACATCCGGTATCTAATACCCAAGATTCAGACTGTGAAATTGAGTTAATTTCAATATAGAACATACCAGAAGTAGAAGCACCGTCCTTTCCCTTCATGAGAGAAGCTAGGTACTCCTTACAATTTCTCCTCCAATGCCCATCTTTACCACATAAGTGGCATTCCCCTTTGGGCTTCTTGACTTGCTTTCCTTTGGCTTGGGCCGGCTTGCCTCCCTTGTTCTTCTTGGGATATTTTGGATTGGGAAAATTCCTTTTCCTCTTCTTTGATCCCTCAATCACAAGAGCGGGTACCACTTTATCTTTCTTCACATTTGCCTCAACTGTCTTGAGCATATTAGCGAGCTCTTCAAGACAGGTCTTTAAGTCATTCATTTGCTAGTTCATGGTGAACTGTGAATAACTTTCTGGGAGGGATGTAAGAAGTAAGTCGACACTTAGCTCATGATCCATCGCGAAGCCAATACTAGAAAGTTTGGTGATATAACCAATCATCTTGACACAATGTGTCATAACAGATGTGCCCTCTTGCATCTTGGAGCGAAACAGCAGTTTTGATATCTCAAAACGTTCACAGCGAGTCTGTTTCCCGAACAGCTCTTTTAAGTGCATGAAAATAGAATAGGCATCCATTTCCTCATATTGCCTTTGCAGATCTGGTGTCATTGATGCAAGTATGATGCACCCAGCGTGTTCATCATCGGATTTATGCTTCTGATAGGCATCAATCTCTTCAATGGGTGCATCATCAGTCGGAAGAGCGGGTGTATCGAGTACATACCCTATATTTCCGAACTTCAAAACAATTTTGAGGTTACGAAACCAGTCGGCGAAGTTTGAACCATTCAACTTGTTATCGGTAAGGATATTTCTTAGATCGGTTTTCGACATGATTGGTTTTTTAGAGTACGAAAAATTAATAACCTGAGAGTGAGAAAAGGTGACGGATGTTATTCATTTGTTTAATTCACATACAATTTAAATACGTTGGACTTTTATGTTTTTAAATTGCTCCCACTATTTTACCAAATTAATAACCCTCCATATTAATTCAAAGGATATTCACAATTCCTTTAGTGAGCTAGAATCCTAACTCCTGAAATTTCATGTTGAGTTTACTCAACAAGCTAGTTTCATTCATTAGGTAGATTCATGTAATCAATCACATCAAAACATGTGATTTCTAGGTTGTTGGGTTACTAACCACATTAGTAACTGATATGTGTCGTTTATCAATCCCAACCATATTGCCCACTAGGTTAGAACAACATGAGTTTACTCATCCAATTATTCTATCCTAATTTAAGCATTACCCCATATTCGTGAAAAATAATTTTTCGATAATTCAGGTGTTACCATAAGACCCCGAGCTTGAGTTTACTCAACAACCCAAAGGCCCCCAGTACTGCCGGCTGAATTATAATATTAGGGAGGGCAACCGATTTTAATAACTTGTTTATTTACTTAACTTTTGATTAGTGAGGGATTTATTTAAGTCTCATAATCTAACCTAGTCTTGATTTGCTTTAGCATACATCAGACATTCATACATTCAACATTGACAATTATGGACATATCTCTAAGTTTATTCCGTTGAGCCAGAAATGGAATAAAGGGTCACCCTAAGGAAATACTAACTATTACATATTTCTTTTTGGGTCCTCCGTCTTCTCCTTGGCGCCTTGAATTACAACAATATTCAATTTCAAAGACAACTTCAATTTACTTGAAGGGATTTGGATGAGAAGAGAAATACAATAGAGAGTAAGAGAAGGCAGGACACGCATGTCCTATTTAAATACCAAAAGACTGAATAACTATTAAAGAGGGTCTAATATGTCCATAATGCCAAACATGCATAGACTCAATTAAATTAAATTTAATTGGTTGATTACACAAACTATTTATGTAATATTTAAGTTAATCAAATTAACAACTTAAATTAATTTTCATCCAATTTTAATTATGCATATCCTAATTAATTCGAATAATTCATTTAATACTTTGAATTACTTATACCAAATATTTAGGTAAAACAAACTTTTAAATAAATTGATTTTGGTAATCAAAACAAAAATTTTAATATTCTGAAACGTATACATATATATATATTCAAAACCCGGGCCTGTTTTAAAACGATTTTAAAACGGTATCCGTTTGGGTCAGGCCGATTTTAATCGGCCCACCCCGTTGCGACAGCTGCTGCCTCGCGGCAGCAGCAAATCACAGGGAGCCGCTGCCTTAACGGTAGCGGCGTCTCTGCTGTCGGTTGCTGCGCAAAGCAGCAACCGCCTTACGACAGCCGCTCGGGGTTGCCGCCTAGCGGCAGCGACCCCGAACAGCTGTTCGTATTTATTATTATTATTATTTTTAAATAAATACATATTAATATATATATATATATAACTGTTTTAAAACAATTTCAAAACAATTTTTAGAATATCAGAAATCAGTTTTATCTTTTAGATTAAGTAAAAACAAAAGTTTTAATTATCTAACCATAAAACCTTCAAGTTAAGTTTAAACGATTATCAACCGAAATAATCAGAAACTATGCATAATCAGTTTTAATTAACAAGTAATCAAAACTTATTTATTGTTAGGTTAATTGAACTAATCGATTAATTAATTTAACCTAACAATAAATCTATTCAATTTGATTGAAAAACTCTTTTATTTACATATATGAAATAACAGATTAACATAGGCTCTGATACCAATGAAGGAAAATAGACAAGCCTAGGCATAGCGGAATAATAAAATTTTAGCTATTTTATCTATTTCTCTTTTCCAAGATCTGTTAATTGTTATTTCATATAAAGAGGGATAGATAGTAATACCTTTATTGATGAACTATCTACCGTTGCAAACGAAGTGCCCACAACTTGTTATTATCAACTCGTGAACCACGAACGTTTGATTCAATACAAAACCAAAAGATAATCAGTAATCAACCTTCAATGAATAGTAATAGCAATGATTGCCTCTAACGAAAATCGATACGAGATCAAAGAGGGAGTAAGAAATAAAGTGAATTAGCCGAGACGAAAGACGGAACGATTCCTCCTCTTCTAGTTTATGTGTGTTAGTGAAATTTAGGGGTTAGGGGAGTCTATTTATAGACTTTTCTTAACCCTAATCCCAGTTGTGTTAGGTAATTAAATAATTGGAATCTTATTCGGAATAGGATTCCTAATTAGATAATTAAATAAACACTTTATTATTATCTAAATAATAACTAATTATATCTAGATAATTATTATTAATCAAATTAATAATTAATTAATGTTAGAGATAATTAAATAGAGTTTTAATCACATAAAACTTCTAATTAATATTATCAGATAATCTTTTAATTTAATTGATAACCATAATCAAATTATAATTATTAATCAAATTAATTTATCCCTAAATTAATGTAAATTTCGGCCCATATGTGTATGTCCCACTAATTACATTTTCGTCCTCCGATTCCAAGTCCCATATGCGACCCATTAGGTTCTTTATTGCCACTAGCCGTATATATCATTTGAAATTATTCATCACGATTAATTCCAACATATATATAACGGAATACCGTCGAGAGCTGTTACTAGCAGAACCTATGATATTCCCCCAGAGCAATTAAGAAGTCAGGTTGATAACTGACATTAACCTTTCTGTATTAGGTACAGTATAATACGATCCTTCATCAACTATATCCTTTCGGTCAATTCCTTATAACCATGGAACGTGTCAAGGTTACATATAACGAAGAGTCCAGTTTTACTTATACAGGTTGAATTCACTCTGAAAGATAAGTTAAATGAAATGTTTATTTCTACTCTTAATTGTATCACCTTGCAAGGATTTCAGTCAATTCACCACAATCGGCCCTTTGGATATATCTTCCATTTATCGGGAGTGACGAATGCTCAATCTAACATTAACCATTATGTAATTACTTCGTGTGATACCCAACCCTACTCTCACACACCCTAGGCTCTCACCTATTGGATTAGTTATACCTACTAATACCGATGAGATGAACAGTTGGCACATTAGATAAATCACTCCATTCTGTTATCTCAAGTTGGGTCCCAATCCTAATGAACTCTTTCATTAGATCCATGTAACTGTCTAGATATCAGAATATCTAAAGCTTGTGAGATCATCTTTCTGTCTCGACAGAAAACACTGTTACATGCAAGTCTCAACAGCAATATGCCAATCCCTATAACATATTACTTGACTTGGGTTTACTTTAAGTCTATCAGTCTATTATAAAGTATAGTCTCACTTCATGCTTGTATGAACACTTTATAACTACTTGAATAAACTTAGGATTACTTCCTTTGCGGAAGATTTGTGCCTTTATATATAGTTACATATTAATGCTATATATCTGATTAAACAAATGACCAAATAAACAATTTATTCATAAATATTAATATCCAAAACAATTGTATTTAGGACACTAAATTCCAACAATTTCTCCTCTCATCTAATTCCCTTCAAGTTAATTGAAGTTTTCTTTAGTAGTATAGAAATTAATATGTAATTTCAAGGCGCCATGGAGAAGACGGAGGACCTAAAGAGAAATATGTAATAGTTAGTATTTCCCTAGGTTTGGCCTTTTATTCCGTCTCTGGCTCGACGGAATAATTTAGATAATATGTCCATAACACCAATGTATGTGTCTGATGTATGCTAAAGCAAATCAAGACTAAGTTAGATTATGAGACTTAAAATAAAAATCTCTCACTAATTAAAAGTTAAGTAAATAAACAAGTTATTAAAATCGGTTGCCTCTCCCTAATATTATAATTCAGCCGGCAGTACTGGGGGCCTTTGGGTTGTTGAGCAAACTCAAGCTCGGGGTCTTATGGTAACACCTGAATTATCGAAAATCGTTCTTTCATGAATATGGGGTAATACTTAAATTAGATTATGATAATTGGATGAGCAAACTCATGTTATCATAAACTAATGGGCAATATGGTTGGGATTAATATGAATAGCATATTAGTTACTAATGTGGTTAGTAACCCAATAACCTAGGAATCACATTAAAGATGTGATTGATTACATGAATCTACCTAACAAATGAGACTAGCTTGTTGAGCAAACTCAAGGTGAAATCTCATGAGTTAGGATCCTAGCTCACTAAAGGATTTGTGAAATTCTTCGAATTAATATGGAGGGCTATTAATTTAGCAAAATAGTGGGAGCAATTTAAAATGAACTGAAAGACCTATAATTTTAGATTGATGTACTTCAAAGCAAATGAATAACATACGTTTACTCTTTCTCACTCTCAGGTTAAATTAAAACACTCTTAAAATCATGACTAAAACCAATCTGCAAAATATACTTACCGATAACAAGTTGAACGGTTCAAACTTCACCGACTGGTTTCGTAACCTCAAAATAATTTTGAAGTTCGATAAGATAGGGTATGTACTTGATACATCGATACCCCCTATCCCAGCTGATGATGCTCCCATCGAAGAGATCGATGTTTACCAGAAGCATAAGGCTGATGATGATCATGCGGGATGCATCATACTTGCATCGATGACACCGGAATTGCAGAGGCAACATAAGGAAATGGATGCCTATTCCATCATCGTGCACCTAAAAGAGTTGTTTGGGAAACAATCTCGGTGCGAACGCTACGAGATATCAAAATTGCTACATCGTTGCAGGATGCAAGAGGGAACATCTGTAATGACATATTGTGTCAAGATGATTGGCTATATTACCAAGCTTTCTAGTATTGGATTCACGATGGATAATGAACTAAGTGTAGACTTAATTCTTCAATCCCTCCCAGAGAGTTATTCACAGTTCATCATGAACTACCAGATGAATGACTTGCAAACCTCTCTTGAAGAGCTTACAAACATGCTCAAGACAGTTGAGCCCAATATGAAGAAAGACAAGGCAATACCGGCTCTTGTCATAGAGGGATCAAAGAAGAGGAAGGGGAATTTTCCCACTCCTAAACATCCCAAGAAAGGCAAGAGGGCCATGCCCACTAGAGCTAAGGGAAAGGAAGTGAAGAAGCCCAAAGGAGAGTGCCACTTCTGTGGTAAAGACGGGCATTGGAGAAGGAACTGCAAGGAGTACCTAGCCTCCCTCAAGAAGGGAAAAGACGATGCTTCAACATCTGGTATGTTTTATATTGAAATAAATACAATTTCACATTCTGAATCTTGAGTACTTGATACCGGATGTGGATCTCATATTTGTACAAATATGCAGGAACTAAATCGGACTAAGGAATTGAAGAAAGGAAGCATAAACTTGCGAGTAGGAAATGGAGCAAGAGTTGCCGCCCTCGCTGTTGGAGATTATGCTTTGAGTTTGCCCTCTGGGCTTGTAATAGAATTAGGGAACTGTTTGTATGTTCCAGAAATGTCCAGAAACATTATTTCTATTAGCCGTCTTGCTGACGACGGTTTTCATATTTCAATAAAAGACAAACATTGCGAGTTTTATAGAGATATGATTTTCTATTTTTCAGGAATATCACAAAATGGGATTTATGTGCTAGATGACAAAATTTCTTTATTCGCAATTGATACCAAAAGACATAAGCTAGATAATTCGACTTACTTGTGGCATTGTCGTTTAGGCCATATAAACAAAAGACGCATGCTTAAGCTACATCAAGATGGGCTTATAGAGTCAATTGATTCTGAATCATTGGAAACATGCGAAGCATGTTTAAAAGGTAAAATGACAAAGACACCCTTTAGCAATAAAGGTGAGCGTGTATCAGACACTCTAGGATTAATACATTCAGATGTATGCGGTCCTATGTTAGTCCAAGCAAGAAGAGGATTCAGATACTTCGTAAGCTTCATAGACGACCATACCAGATATGGTTATGTTTACTTGATGAAGCACAAGTCTGAAGCTTTTGAGAAATTCAAATGCTTCAAGAATGAAGTAGAAAATCAATTAGGAAAGAAAATAAAGATACTTCGATCCGATCGAGGTGGCGAGTATCTTTCAGATGATTTTTTGAATTATCTAACTGAATGTGGGATATGCTCACAATGGACACCTCCCTATACACCACAACACAAAGGTGTATCCAAAAGGAGGAACCGTACCTTACTAGATATGGTACGATCTATGATGAGCATAGCATTACTTCCAAAGACATTCTGGGGCTATGCCTTAGAAACTGCCCTCTTCACCCTAAATCGAGTACCAACTAAATCCGCTAGTTCCACACCATATGAATTGTTCGTTGGTAGGAAACCCACATTCTCATTCATAAGAGTATGGGGTTGTTCAGCATTTATCAAATGTGTAGCGTCAGATAAACTAGATTCTAAATCTGATAAATGTTTCTTCATTGGATATCCTAAGGAAACTGTAGGGTATTACTTCTATCATCCAGATGATCAGAAAGTAATAGTATCCAAGCACACAACCTTCTTGGAGAAAGAGTTTCTCGAAGAAACAGAAAAGGGAAGCATGATTGAACTTGATGAAGTTCAAGAAGAAGAAACACCGACTGAAACAACAGAGGCAGCTGAGGAACCCGAAGCAGTCCCATTAGATGAGACTCAAGTGCCACCCATTCGTAGATCACAAAGAGTTCGCGAACTCCCAATTAGATATGGTTTTCTAGTGGAGATGATGATGAGGTTCCCGTGTTAGACGACGAACCCGAAAACTATGAAGAGGCTCTTACCAGTCCAGATTCTAAAGCATGGCTCGAGGCCATGGATTCTGAAATGGATTCCATGTACACCAACCAAGTGTGGACTTTGGTTGATCCACCCGAAGGGATAAAACCCATTGGGTGCAGGTGGATCTTCAAAAAGAAGACTGACATGGATGGAAAGGTTAGCACCTATAAAGCTAGGTTAGTAGCGAAAGGATATCGTCAGAAACAAGGAATTGATTATGACGAAACTTTCTCTCCTGTGGCTATGTCCAAATCAATCAGAATAATGCTCGTTATTGCCGATCACTACGATTACGAGATTTGGCAAATGGATGTGAAAACAGCTTTCCTAAATGGAAACCTGCTTGAGGATGTATATATGATGCAGCCTGAAGGTTTCATATCAAAGGATGCAAACAGGGTTTGCAAACTACAGAGATTCATTTATGGACTCAAGCAAGCATCTAGAAGCTGGAACAAGCGTTTTGACGAAACCATAAAACAATTTGGTTTCGAACAAAATTGCGAAGAAGCTTGCATTTACAAGAAAGCAAGTGGGAGCTCAGTTGCATTTCTAATATTATATGTGGACGATATATTATTAATGGGAAATGTGTTGGGGTTTAGTGTCCTATAGACAATTGTTCTAGGATACAAACTTAATGTAAATGAGTTGTTCTTTATATCATTTGTTTAATGAGATATATGTTTTATAACTATATAAAGGCAATCCCTTTTAAGCACTAAATAAAGTCCAATAAAAGGAAATCCGTAAGTTTATTTAAAGTGATTATAAAGTGTTCATATAAGCATGAAGTGAGACAAAACTTTATAGTAAACTGATAAACTTAAAACCACCCCAAGTCAAGTGATATGTTTGGGATTGACATATCACTGTTGAGACTTGTATGTAACAATGTCTTCTGTCCGACAGAAAGCTGATCTCACAAGCTTCATATATACAGATATCTGGACAGTTACATAGATCCGATGAAACGTTGTTCATTAGGATTGGGGATCCGATTTGAGATAACAGTATGGGTAGATTCATCCTTGTCACCTGTTCATCTCATTGGTATTAATAGGTATAACTAATCCTCAGACTCAAAGGAATATTAATTGGTATTCTGGATTACGGAATGTGATGCTTTGACTCTGGTGTAACACGATCCTTAACAGAGATGACTCTAGGGTGTGAACAGTAGACGTTGGGTATCACAGGAAGTAATTGCGGAGTCGTTATATATTGGATTGAGCATTTATCACTCCCGATAAATGGGAGATACATCCATGGATCGCTTGTGGAAGACTCGACTCTAAATCCTTGCAAGGTGATAGCTTAAGAGTAAGAAATACAGATTTCACTTAACCTATCTTTTTGAGTTGACTCGGCCTCTACAAGTAAAACGAACGTCTCGCTATATATGACTTGACATCACCCATAGTCATAAGATTCAGTTCAAGGATGTAGTTGATAAAGGATCGAATTATACTGTAACTAATACGGAAAGGTTAACGACAGAATCAACCTGTCTTCTTATAGCTCTGGGGGAATGATTACGGACTTGCTAATCACATACTCAGTACATCATTCCGTTATGCAAAGATTAAATATAATTCTCTGAAAATTAATTTAATAACATTGCATACGGCTAGAAGCAATAAGAACCTAATGGATCACACATAAGACTTGGAACCTAAAAGAGAGATATATGTTAATTAATTGATAAAAGCCCAATTGAGCCCAATAAGGCCCATGGACATAAGGGGGTCGAAATTCATGTAGTGATATACATGAATAATTAATTTGATTTTGCTAATCCTAATTAGATTAGGAATATGAATTAAATTAATTAAGAGATAATTAAGTTAGGAGTTTTAATTAGATTAATATACTCCTATTATTATCCAATAAGGTTATTATTATTATCCTTAATATATTAGATATATAGTGAGATAATAATTAGGAATTCTATTCCGAATGGAATTCCTATTCAGTAACCTAATTCTATCTAACTAGGGATTAGATACAAGAGATTATAAATACCCCTTCCCTTGAGATTTTCTAAATCCAAGCAAGCCATACCCTACTTGTGATTTTCGAAATTCACCTAGTCCAAGAGAGAGAAAATTCGACACCCCTAGTTCGAGGACGAGATTTCTCTATGGCTTCGTTTGATCAATTAATTTTCATCTATTTCTTTTATCCTTGATCTTGTGTTGATTAGTTAGAGGCAATCTACTTTGGTTGCTATTCAACGGTTGATTCCAAATTAATCCTCCCGTGTTTTATTTCGTGTTGGGGAACTCGGAGAAGAGTTGTGGGCACTTCATTAACAACGGTAGATTGATCATCAAGAGGTAATTCTTCTTATCCTTCTTTATATGAAATAACAGTTAACGGATCTTGTGGTTTATGGAAATAGGTTAAAATTTTTATATTTCCGCTGCTATACCTTAGCCTAATTTCCAACAAAATGATATAGCTCTGCTACAGTCGGTAAAAATTTGGTTATCAGGTAACTTCTCCATGAAAGACCTTGGTGAAGCAGCTTATATATTTGGTATAAAGATCTACAGAGATAGATCAAGAAGACTGTTTGGTCTTTCACAGGCTACATACATTGAAAAGGTGTTAAAGCGGTTTAGCATGCTTGAATCGAAACGAGGTAACTTACCCATGGTACATGGAGTAAAGTTAAGCAATCATCAATATCCTAAAACCGAAGATGATAAGAAACGCATGGCTGTAATCCTGTATGCCAGCGCAATCGGTTCGATTATGTATGCTATGCTATGCACTAGACCTGACGTAGCATTCGCGTTAAGTATAACGAGTCGTTATCAAGGTAATCCGGGAAACGAGCATTAGAATGCCGTCAAGAACATTCTTAAGTACTTGAGAAGGACTAAAGACATGTTCCTAGTGTACGGAGAAGGGGATCTGAAAATAGAGGGATTTTCAGATGCCAGTCATCTCACAGATGAGAACGATTTTAGATCCTAATCAGGATACCTGTTTATCTTGAATGGGGGCGCGGTCAGTTGGAAGAGTTCCAAGCAGGTAAGTGTATCTTTCTCTACGACCGAGTTAGAGTACATCGCTGCTGCGGAAGCAGCAAAGGAAGCGGTTTGGATTAAGAAGTTCATTACTGAACTTGGTGTGGTGCCTGACATTGTAAATCCCATTACACTGTACTGTGATAACAATGGAGCCATTGCACAAGCAAAGGAACCACAGTCTCATAATGCATCCAAGCATTACCTGAAGCGATACCACAGTGTAAGAGAGATTGTGGCAAGAGGAGATGTGAGAATAGAAAGAGTACCTACTGAGGACAACGTTGCAGATCCGTTGACAAAGCCCTTAGCCCAGACAGTGTTGGAAATTAGGCTAAGGTATAGCAGCGGAAATATACAAATTTTAACCTATTTCCATTTAACCACAAGATCCGTTAACCGTTATTTCATATAAAGAAGGAAAAGAAGAAATACCTTTTAGAAGTTCTATCTACCGTTGCAAACGAAGTGCCCACAACTTCAAAAGAGATAGAAACTGTCTACCAATCTTCCCCTATCCGAAACAGACCTTCCAGACCTCCGAACGACAACCCCTTCGATGGAAATGTGGAAGAATATGTCTAGAACCTCCTGTCCAAAAATCGCGACGATCCGACGGTTCCATCTCCGGGAATCCGCGAAATCGTGAACTGACCTGATGTAGTAGTAGTAAAACAAATTTCTCCCTTTTGTTTGTTTTTCTTCTTCGAGTTCCCAAACACGAAATAAAACACGGGAAGATTAATTTAGTATCAACCGTTGAATAGCAACCAAAGTAGATTGCCTCTAACTAATCAACACAAGATCAAGGATAAAAGAAATAGATGAAAATCAATTGATCAAACGAAGCAGTAGAAAAATCTCGTCCTCGAACTAGGGGTGTCGAATTTTCTCTCTCTTGGACTAGGTGAATTTCGAAAATCACAAGTAGGGTATGGCTTGCTTGGATTTCAAAAATCTCAAGGGAAGGGGTATTTATAATCTCTTGTATCTAATCCCTAGTTAGATAGAATTAGGTTACTGAATAGGAATTCCATTCGGAATAGAATTCCTAATTATTATCTCACTATATATCTAATATATTAAGATAATAATAATAACCTTATTGGATAATAATAGGAGTATATTAATCTAATTAAAACTCCTAACTTAATTATCTCTTAATTAATTTAATTCATATTCCTAATCTAATTAGGATTAACAAAATCAAATTAATTATTCATGTATATCACCACATGAATTTCGACCCCCTTATGTCCATGGGCCTTATTGGGCTCAATTGGGCTTCTATCAATTAATTAACATCTATCTCTCTTTTAGGTTCCAAGTCTTATGTGTGATCCATTAGGTTCTTATTGCTTCTAGCCGTATGCAATGTTATTAAATTAATTTTCAAAGAATTATATTTAATCTTTGCATAACAGAATGATGTACAGAGTATGTGATTAGCAAGTCCGTAATCATTCCCCCAGAGCTATAAGAAGACAGGTTGATTCTGTCGTTAACCTTTCCGTATTAGTTATAGTATAATTCGATCCTTTATCAACTACATCCTTGAACTGAATCTTATGACTATAGGTGATGTCAAGTCACATATAGCGAGACGTTCGTTTTACTTGTACAGGCCGAGTCAACTCAAAAAGATAGGTTAAGTGAAATCTGTATTTCTTACTCTTAAGCTATCACCTTGCAAGGATTTAGAGTCGAGTCTTCCACAAGCGATCCATGGATGTATCTCCCATTTATCGGGAGTGATAAATGCTCAATCCAATATATAACGACTCCGTAATTACTTCCTGTGATACCCAACGTCTACTGTTCACACCCCAGAGTCATCTCTGTTAAGGATCGTGTTACACCAGAGTCAAAGCATCACATTCCGTAATCCAGAATACCAATTAATATTCCTATGAGTCTGAGGATTAGTTATACCTATTAATACCAATGAGATGAACAGGTGATAAGGATAAATCTACCCATCCTGTTATCTCAAATCGGATCCCCAATCCTAATGAACAACGTTTCGTCGGATCTATGTAACTGTCCAGATATCTGTATATATGAAGCTTGTGAGATCAGCTTTCTGTCGGACAGAAGACATTGTTACATACAAGTCTCAACAGTGATATGTCAATCCCAAACATATCACTTGACTTGGGGTGGTTTTAAGTTTATCAGTTTACTATAAAGTTTTGTCTCACTTCATGCTTGTATAAACACTTTATAATCACTTTAAATAAACTTATGGATTTCCTTTTATTAGACTTTATTTAGTGCTTAAAAGGGATTGCCTTTATATAGTTATAAAACATATATCTCATTAAACAAATGATATAAAGAATAATTCATTTACATTAAGTTTGTATCTTAGAACAATTGTCTGTAGGACACTAAACCCCAACAGACAGTACATGATCGTCATCTAAGTTCTACTGGGATAAGTTGTAGAAACAATTGGCTTTATTTCAAGTGGGAGTATGTTGGGGTTTAGTGTCCTATAGACAATTGTTCTAGGATATAAACTTGATGTAAATGAAGTGTTCTTTACATCATTTGTTTTAATAAGATATGGTTTCATAACTATATAAAGGCAACCTCGTTTAAGAACTAAATAAGTCTAATAAAAGGAAATCCCTAAGTTTGTTTAAAGTGATTATAAAGTGTTCATACAAGCATGAAGTGAGACGAAACTTTATAATAAACTAATAACATTAAAACCACCCCAAGTCAAGTAATATGTTTAGAAAAAGGATTGACATAACACTGTTGAGACTTGCATGTAACAATGTCTTCTGTCGAGACAGAGAGCTGATCTCACAAGATTCAGATATGCAGATATCTGGACAGTTACATGGATCCAATGAAAGGGAGTTCATTAGGATTGAGGACCCGGAATGAGATAACAGGATGGGTAGATTTATCATTGTCACATGTTCATCTCATTGGTATTAATAAGTATAAGTAATCCTCAGACTCAAAGGAATGTTATTTAGTGATTCTGAATTATGGAATGTGATGCTTTGATCTTATTGTAACACGATCCATAACAGAGATGACTCTGGGGTGTGAACGGCAGACGTTGGGTATCACAGGAAGTAATTGCAAGATAGTTATACATTGGATTGAGCATTTGTCACTCCCGATAAATGGGAGATACGTCCAAGGATCGCTTGTGGAAGACTTGACTCTAAATCCTTGCAAGGTGATAGCTTAAGACTTGAAATGCAGATTTCACTTAACCTATCTAATTGGAGTTAACTCGGCCTGTACAAGTAAAACGAACGTCTCGCTATATGTGACTTGACATTATCCATAGTCATA
Organism: Euphorbia lathyris; assembly: GCF_963576675.1. Lineage (NCBI taxonomy): Eukaryota > Viridiplantae > Streptophyta > Magnoliopsida > Malpighiales > Euphorbiaceae > Euphorbia > Euphorbia lathyris. Next base: position 41,378,403 of record NC_088917.1, on the reverse strand, counting down.
AGATTCAGTTTAAGGATGTAGTTGATAAAGGATCGAATTATACTGTAACTAATACGGAAAGGTCAATGACAGAATCAACCTGTCTTCTTGTAGCTCTGGGGGAATGTTTCGGATTTGCTAATCACATTTCGCGTACTCATTCCGTTATGCAAAGATTAAATATAATTCTGAGAAAATTAATTTAATAGTTGCATACGGATAGAAGCAATAAGAACCTAATGGGTCACACATAAGACTTGGAGCGCAAAAGAGAAACATATGTTAATTGATTGATGGAAGCCCAACCGAGTCCACTAAGGCCCAGTACTTAAGGGGGGGGCGATTTTATGTATGTAAAATACATAAAGAAATTAATTTGATTTTAAAGCAATCCTAATTAGATTATGATTGTGAATTAAATTAATTAAAGGATAAATAAGTTAGGAGGTTTAATGAGATTAAATTGCTCCTATTATTATCCTAAAAGGTTATTATTATTATTATCTTTATATTAAGATATAATTATAGATAATAAATAAGAATTATATTCCGAATTAAATTCTTATTCAGTAACCTAATTCTATCTAACTAGGGTTTAGATACAAGAGAGTATATATACCCCCTTATATGTAAATTTCTGCCAAGCCATTGTCTACCGAAGATAGAGAATTTCGATCCCCTGTTGAGGACGAGATTATTCACCGCTTCCTTCCGTTTCAATTGATTATTAATCTTTTTCTCTATTCCTTGATCTTGTGTTGATTAATTAGAGGCAATCTATTCTTGATTGCTTTCATACGGTTGAATTCTAACTTGGTTTTGAATTGTGTTTTTGTCTTGTGCTCGGGAACTCGAAGTAAGAGTTGTGGGCACTTCGATTGCAACGGTAGATAGAACATCATAAGGTATTTCCTTCTATCCCTCTTTATATGAAATAACGATTAACGGATCTTGGGTTAATGGAAAAAGGTTAAAATTTTTATATTTCCACTGCCAAACGTTTGCCTATTTTCCTTCAGAGGAGTGATCCATTTCGATGGCTACCTGAGATCCGTGATGCACCTAAGTTTACTATTAAAGATAGTTCATCGAAAGGGGTCGTCGGTATAAAGGTACACGACATATTCTCCAACAAACGAGAATTGCAGGATGCACTAGGTAAATACGCAGTGAATAACAGGTTCGAATGGAAAGTGTACAAGTCTAACAAGTCCATGTTTGAGGTTAGATGTAGACATTCAGATGTATGTAAATGGCGTGCTAGAGGAATTGCGATATCCAATTCAAGTATGTTTAGGCTCCGAAGAATGGATACAATGGACAATCACACATGTTCTAGAGATTAAATGTTACCACATCACATGCAAGCGGGGAAACGAGTGGCTGGCATACTACTTTCGGATAAGTTTGATATCCAGGGTAGAGTGTTTAGACCAAAGGACATTGTGAAAGATTTTGAGACCGACTATAAAATAAACTTGTCGTATATGCAGGCTTGGATAGCTAGGAATTGGGCGATAGAAGATGTGATGGGTTCACCGGAAGAGTCATACATGTTGTTACCGGACTACTGTGAGACGTTGAAAGCATGCAACCCAGGTACGGTAACACATATTCAAACTGACGATGCTAATCATTTTCATTACTTCTTTATGGCGTTTAGTCCTTCACTTAAAGCCTTTAAAGAACACATTCGCCCTGTCATTTGCGTTGATGGAGCCTTCCTAAAAGGTAAGTATCCAGGACAATTGTACATTGCAGTTGGGAAAGATGGTAATAACCAGATTTATCCTATCGCTTTTGGGGTTGGACCAAACGAGAGCAATGAGGCTTGGAGTTGGTTCATGACCAAGCTCAAAGAATTTATTGGGGACATAGAGAATTTTGTTGTCATCTCTGATAGGCACAAAGGAATTGATTATGCTGTGAATTTGGTGTTTCCAAATGCAATACATGGATGTTGTTGTCACCATTTGAAAATGAACCTGCAGGCCAAATTCAGGTCAGTTAGAAAGATAGGCGATGTGTACTAGGGAGTTGCCAAAGCTTACAGGGTTTCAGATTTTATCGAAGCATTTGCTCGACTACGTGAGCTACATGGCCCAGCAGCAGTATATCTAGAGCAAGCTGGTATCCAGAGATGGTCGCGTGCATATTTTCATACCCATCGTTATAACATAATGACAACAAACATTGCTGAATCATGGAACATGGTAATGGTTGAAGGAAGACGTTTGCCTATCACAATGTTGATAGAGTACATTGGAACTACTGTCCAACGATGGTTCTACGAAAGACAAACAGCGACTGGTAAATATTTTATACGTTGTCATTTCTGGTAATTTAGATGATACATAAATACATTACCTTCATGTTTCCATTTCCAAGAGCACGAGAACATTATCTGTCAATGTGGGGTGAACGGAAGATGAAGAAACATATTACGAAAGCTATACCATGTACATTCAATGGAATAAACCAACACACATTTCAGATTGGGGACCGAGGGAAAGGGGAATTGTTGACTTAAATGTAGGTACTTGCACGTGTAGGCAATGGCAACTTTCTCAATTTCCTTGTAAACATGTATGTAAAGTTGCATGCGAGAATCGACTAAGTAACGCATACCAATGGGTTGATAAATACTACACCAACAACGCAGTTAGATTAGCTTACGCAGAGTGTATCTACCCAGTCGGACCCCAGACGGAGTGGACAAACCGTGACCCTCCAAGGAATGTGCTTCCCCCTCTAAGAGGTTCTGCCCCAGTTGGATGACCAAGAAGTCAGAACAGAAGACCGTCACAAGGTGAAAACCCATTACCAAGGGTATGTAGCCAATGTGGGAATAGCGGGCATAATAGGTTGAATTGTCACCGACCGTTGCCAAATACAAGTCAAACTCCAAGTACAATAGCAAGTTCATGAAGTTCTAGGACTTCGAACAATTGATGCGGTTTGAATTTGTAAGAGCAAAATTTATCCTTATGTTTTTGTAAGAACATGTATCCTTATGCCTTGTGAGATTAATTATTCTAATGAATTTTTACGATGAAGCTTTATTATGTTTTGTAAGATTATGTTTACTAATTCTGTAGATAGCACATGGGATAGTGGGTTCTGTAATGATTCAGTAGTTAGCACATGGGAGGGTAAATTTCACCTATGGTGTACAACCTTTATCATATTTCACACTTTGGTGTACAACCTTCAATTTGTCTCACTAATATGTATGAACTTAGGGGTGACCTCCCACGATGGTGTATAGCCGGTAAAAATGACCGGTCAACGTCAGTCAACGGGCCACCTCACCATTTTTCAACTTTAATTAAACACACCCCATATACAATTACCAAAATACCCTTTATCCCTAAAAAAATAAAAAATAAAATACACTCTCTCCTTCCTTCATCTCTCTCTTTCCCATGGCTCCTTTCTCTCTCTACCTCTTCTCCCTCTCTAACTCCTTTCTCTCTCTAACTATTTCTCTCTCTAATTCATTCTTTCAAGTCTCTCACATTTTTACCATTATTTTCATAAAAAGCTTTCTTTAATTAATACCTACAACCTTGTAAATCTCACTTTCTTTGCTATGTACTGTTCCAAAGCTAATTTCACAGATTTTCAATATGCCTACTCTTTTTTGTTTTTTCATCATCTCCTTCACTTCAAAACCTTCCATGAAAGATGGTAGCTCCAATTTCGTGTTTTTGGAAATGGGCAATCAACTTAATCCCTTACTCCTGCTGCAATCAGGCGTTCTTCTCATTCTCTCAGAACCGGAACAAGCTCTTTACTACCAAAAACACAATGATGCTGAGAAGATGAAGCAATGAATTCGTTTTGATTATTAGACAGAAGAAAAAGCATACATTGATGGATCTGCACTTGGGTTTGGCCACTAAAATCGCCGTCTAATACTTTTCCAGTAAGAAAGTAGCGATGTTGGGGGTTCAAGTGAGCCAGATCGATTGGATTAGAGAGAGGGGGCAATGGAAATGGAAATGGAAAAGAGGGAAGAAAGGGAGTTAGAGAGAGAGCAATGAAAATGGAAATGGAAAAGAGGGAAGAAAGAGAGGTAGAGAGGGAGCAATGGAGATGAAAAAGAGGAAGAAAGGGTATAAATATAATTTTATATTAAAGTGGTCAAATATTGACTTTTGACTGGTCAAACGGCTGAGGTGGCGTGTTGACTTTTGTGTTGACCGGTCATTTTCACCGGCTATACACCATCGTGGGAGGTCACCCCTAAGTTCGTACATATTAGTGAGACAAATTGAAGGTTTGATGACTAGTGGAGAATCTCCGATTGACTTCCGTCCCTGTGGGGGCATCGTTGGGTTCGACGGGGGGAAGCTCCGATGCCAAAGTCAGTATAGAAGAACAAGAGAGCAAACTGAATTGACAAAGGGTGAGTGAATGTGTACCTTGATAGCTCGAGATACTAGCTATATATAGTTATGAAGTTGTAACCTTTAGTAACTAGAAAGTCTCCATTAATGCTCCATTAATGGCGGTTACTGGTTTCTTTTAAGCATGTCCGTTAGGAAATTGATTGCTTATTAATGGTCTTTATTGCGGGATCGGCTCAGCTGTCTCAATAGCGGATTGGGCGATTATGGCGGTTCGCCTCATAGGTTCGCCCGCGGATCTCTTGTGGTGAGATGTTGGTGATCCGCCTGTCGGATCCCTTTGCTCAATACGTCGTGATACTCCGGTATCAGGTGATCAACACGTGGCGTTTTAGGCGAATATCCCTTTTGATCCTTGAGATAATATCACAATGTTATCAGAAGCCCCCCTAAAGTTCTTTTAAAGTCCTTTAGGGCTTTTGAGCTTCTTCGCGCGCCGTCATGATTACCTGCATTAATGGTCACTCTGTTCGATGCCAATCGATGGGTGACACGTGTTGTGGGCGCGCCACTCGAGAAAAGAGAAAACGCCTTCTTCCTTTCTCTCTTTCTCTTTCTTCCTCATTTGTTCTTCTTCTCCATTTTTCTTTGTGCTTTCTTTGCCCAGAGTTTTTCTCGGAGTTTCAGAGTCCTCCAAGCTTTTACTTTCATGTAAGTTCATCTTTTTCATTCTATTTTTTCTGAATGTTTAGGAGCTCTTCTTCATCCTCCGAATCGACCTTCGAAATTTTTAATTTGACCTCTTCCTCTGAAATCGTAATTAGCTGGACTACTTCTTCATCGGAAAACTCTTATTCCTCCGAAGATACAGTTAGCTCTAATTTAGCTGAGTTGCGTAACTCGGCGCGAAATAGTGGTCGAACTCGTTCAAGTAGAATTCAAAACCTTCCCATCCCCGTTACTGGTACTGCTCCGGCAATAGATTTTAGGCGATTTTCAGGGATGGTGGCTTCTTCTTCTGCCCCGTCTAGGAAAAAGGTGCCTCGGGCGGAGTCTACTCCATCTCGCATGAGCGCCGCGGATCTAGCGAATCTGGCGAATCGCTTTCCGTGGATAAAGGACTATGAGACTCAATTGGCGGCTCCTCATCAACGACCCGCCTGTCCGCCAAGCGGATATCTGTCCGTATATTGTAGTCATGTAGAAAGAGGATTCCGACTTCCTCTCCCAGATTTCCTTGGTAACGACTCGTTACAGATAACACGAACGCTACGTCAGGTCTAGTGCATAGCATAACATACATAATCGAACCGATTGCGCTGGCGTACGGGACTACATCCATGTGTCTTTTGTCATCATCGGTTTTAGGACATTGATGATTGTTTAACTTTACTCCATGTAGCATGGGTAAGTTACCTCGTTTCGATTCAAGCATGCTAAACTGATTTAGCACATTTTCAATGTATGTAGCCTATGAAAGACCAATCAGTCTTCTTGATCTATCTCTGTAGATCTTTATACCAAGTATATAAGCTGCTTCACTAAGGTCTTTCATTGAGAAGTTACCAGATAACCATACTTTTACCGACTGTAGTAGAGCAATGTCATTTCCCATTAATAATATATCGTCCACATATAGTATGAGAAATGCTATAAAGCTCCCACTTGCTTTCTTGTAAATGCAAGCTTCTTCGCAATTTTGTTCGAAACCAAATTGTTTTATGGTTTCGTCAAAACGCTTATTCCAGCTTCTTGATGCTTGCTTGAGTCCATAAATGGATCTCTGAAGTTTGCAAACTTTATTTGCATCCTTCGATATGAAACCTTCAGGCTGCATAATATATACATCCTCAAGCAAGTTTCCGTTTAGGAAAGCTGTTTTCACATCCATTTGCCAAATCTCATAATCGAAGTGAGCGGCAATTGCAAGCATGATTCTGATTGATTTGGACATAGCCACAGGAGAGAAAGTTTCATCATAATCAATTCCTTGCTTCTGACGATATCCTTTCGCTACTAACTTAGCTTTGTAGGTGCTAACCTTTCCATCCATGTCTGTCTTCTTTTTGAAGATCCACCTGCACCCAATGGGTTTTATCCCTTCGGGTGGATCAACCAAAGTCCACACTTGGTTAGTATACATGGAATCCATTTCAGAATCCATGGCCTTAAGCCATGCTTTAGAATCTGGACTAGTAAGAGCCTCTTCGTAGTTTTCGGGTTCGTTGTCTAACACGAGAACCTCATTATCATCCCCCACTAGAAAACCATATCTAACTGGGAGTTCACGAACTCTTTGTGATCTACGAATAGGTGGTACTGGAGTCTCATCTAATGGGACTCCTTCGGGTACCTCAATCGCCTCTGTTGTTTCAGTCAGTGTTTCTTCTTCTTGAACTTCGTCAAGTTCAATCATGCTTCCCTTTTGTGTTTCTTCGAGAAACTCTTTCTCTAAGAAGGTTGCATGTTTGGATACTATCACTTTCTGATCATCTGGATGATAGAAGTAATATCTCACAGTTTCCTTAGGGTATCCAATAAAGAAACATTTATCAGATTTCGAATCTAGTTTGTCGGATGCAATGCGTTTGACAAATGTTGAACAACCCCATACTCTCATAAATGAGAACACGGGTTTCCTACCAACGAACAATTCATATGGTGTGGAACTAGCGGATTTAGTTGGTACTCGGTTTAGGGTGAAGAGGGCAGTTTCTAAGGCATAGCCCCATAACGTCTTTGGAAGTAAGGCCATGCTCATCATAGATCGTACCATATCTAGTAGGGTACGCTTTCTCCTCTCGGATACACCATTATGTTGTGGTGTATAGGGAGGTGTCCATTGTGAGCATATCCCACATTCAGTTAGATAATTCAGAAAATCATCTGAAAGATATTCGCCACCTCGATCAGATCGAAGCGTCTTTATTTTCTTTCCTAATTGATTTTCTACTTCATTCTTGAAGCATTTGAATTTCTCAAAAGCTTCTGATTTGTGCTTCATCAAGTAGATGTAACCATATCGGGTATGGTCATCTATGAAGCTTATGAAGAATCTGAATCCTCCCCTTGCTTGGACTGACATAGGACCGCATACATCTGAATGAATGAGTCCTAGAGTGTCTGATACACGCTCACCTTTATTGCTAAAGGGTGTCTTTGTCATTTTACCTTTTAAACATGATTCGCATGTTTCCAATGATTCGGGATCGATTGGATCTATAAGCCCATCTGAATGTAGCTTTAGCATGCGTCTCTTGTTTATATGGCCTAAACGACAATGCCACAAGTAAGTTGAATTATCTAGCTTATGTCTTTTGGTATCAATTGCGAAAACAGAAATATTGTCATCTAACACATAAATCCCATTTTGTGATATTCCTGAAAAATAAAAGATCGAATCTTTATAAAAATCGCAATGTTTGTATTTTATTGAAATATGAAAACCGTCGTCAACAAGACGGCTAATAGAAATAATGTTGCGAGACATTTGTGGAACATACAAATAGTTCCTTAATTCTATTACAAGCCCAGAGGGCAAATTCAAAACATAATCTCCAATTGCGAGGGCGGCAACTCTTGCTCCATTTCCCACTCTCAAGTTTATGCTTCCTTTCTTTAGTTCCTTAGTCTGTTTTAGCTCCTGCATATTTGTACAAATATGAGATCCACATCCGGTATCAAGTACCCAAGATTCAGACTGTGAAACTGTATTTATTTCAATATAAAACATACCAGATGCTGAAGCACCGTCATTTTCCTTATTGTGGAAAGTTAGGTACTCCATGCAGTTCCTCTTCCAATGCCCCAAGTCACCACAATAGTAGCACTTTCCTTTGGGCTTCTTTAATTCCTTTCCCTTCGTTTCGGTGAGCACAGCCTCATTGCCTTTATCAAGATGGTTTGGATTGGGAGAGACCTCTTTCCTTTTTCTTGATCCTTCAATAGCAAGGGCCAGTATCTCTTCGTTTTCTTTTATAATGGGCTCGACTGACTAGAGCATATGTGCAAACTCTACAAGAGAGGTTTGCAAGCCACTCATTTGGTAGTTTATGATGAACTATGAGTAACTCTCGGGGAGGGACTGAAGAAGTAAGTTTTCACTTAGTTCATGGTCCATCGCATCTCCAATACTAGAAAACTTGGTGATAAGGCTGATCATTTTGGCACAATGTGCCATTACAGATGTTCCCACCTGCATCTTGCTTTTATATAACTCCTTTGTTATTTCGAAGCGCTCGCACCGAGTTTCATTCACAAATAACTCTTTTAGGTGCTTGACCATGGAATAGGCATCCATATCTGAATGTAATTTCCTTTTTACTTCCGATGTCAAGGATGCAAGTATGATGTCTCCCGTTTGATCGTCATCAGATTTATGCTTCAAGTAAGCATAAAATTCTTAGTAAGGAGCATCATCCGTTGGGTAAGGGGGTATCGGTGTATCAAGTACATACCCTTTCCTCTCGAACTTCAAAACAATTTTGAGGTTGCGATACCAGTCGGTGAAGTTTGAACCATTCAATTTGTTATCGGTAAGAATGTTTTGCAGATTGGTGTTAGTCATGATTTTAAGAGTGCGTTTAATTAAACCTGAGAGTGAGAAAGAGTAAACGTATGCCATTCATTTGCTTAAAGTATATCAATCTAAAATTATAGGCCTTTTAGTTTATTTTTGATTGCTCCCACTATTTTGCCAAATTAATAGCCCTCCATATTAATTCGAAGAATTTCACAAATCCTTTAGTGAGCTAGGATCCTAACTCCTGAGATTTCGCCTTGAGTTTGCTCAACAAGCTAGTCTCATTCGTTAGGTAGATTCATGTAATCAATCACATCTTTAATGTGATTCCTAGGTTATTGGGTTACTAACCACATTAGTAACTAATATGCTATTCCCATTAATCCCAACCATCTTGCCCATTAGTTTATGACAACATGAGTTTGCTCATCCAATTATCATAATCTAATTTAAGTATTACCCCATATTCATGAAAAGTAATTTTCGATAATTCAGGTGTTACCGTAAGACCCCGAGCTTGAGTTTGCTCAACAACCCAAAGGCCCCCAGTACTGCCGGCTGAATTATAATATTAGGGAGGGGCAACCGATTTTAATAATTTGTTTATTTACTTAACTTTTTAATGAGGGATTTTATTTTAGGTCTCATAATCTAACTTAGTCTTGATTTGCTTTAGCATACATCAGACACATACATTCACATACATTGGCGTTATGGACATATCATCTAAATTATTCCGTCGAGCCAGAGACGGAATAAAAGGGCAAACCTAAGGAAATACTAACTATTACATATTTCTCTTTAGGTCCTCCGTCTTCTCCATGGCGCCTTGAAATTACATATTAATTTCTATACTACTAAAGAAAACTTCAATTGAATTGAAGGGAATCAGATGAGAGGAGAAATTACAATAGATAGTAGAAAGGCAGAACTCGCAGGCCCTATTTCAAAAATACCAAAAGACTAAAAGAGGGTCCAAATATGTCCATAACTCCAAACATGCATAGACTCAATTAAATAAATTTAATTGGTTGATTACATAACTATTTTATGTAATATTTAGGTTAATCACATTAACTTATTAAATTAACTTTCATCCAATTTTACTTCTAATAGTTCGTATCTTTATATTAATCCTTAGATTAATATAACTATACAAAACGTCAATTATGCACGTCCCAATTATTTTGATTTCAATTCATTTAACATTTTGATTTACAAATTGGTAAAACAAACTTTTAAACAAATTTTCATTCGATAATCAAAACAGAAAACTATCAATTTCTGAAACATATAAATTCAAATATATATAAAAACCGATTTTAAACAATTTAAAATTCAAGTGGGTCTCGGGCCGGGCCCGAGGGTGGGCTGCTGCCAATGGCAGCAGCCCTAGGACGGCTGAACCGCCGCTGCCTTGCGGTAGCGGCGGCGAGGCGCCGCACGCGGCTTCTGCCGCGAGGCAGCAGCCGCGCGACAGCGGCCAGTCGCGCCGCGAGGCGCGACTCGAGCTGCTGTCGCAATTTTTTTTTTATAATAATTTTAAATATACATATATATATCAGTTCTAAAACGGTTTTAAAACGATTTTCAGAAAATAGAAAAAACTACTATAGATTTCCGTTTTATCTTTAGAATTAATAAAACTGGTTTTATCAATCTAACTATAAAACTAATAGATTTTGTTATGATGATTATCAACCAAAATAATTAGGAACATACGCATAATCTATTTTAATTAAAAATTAATTAAAACTTATTTATCTTTAGAATTAATTAATCAAAACAATTTGTTAATTAATCCTAACTATAAATATTTATTCAATCCTATTGAAAAACTTCTAAATTTTCATATATGAAATAACGGATTTAACGATGGCTCTGATACCACTGTTGGAAATTAGGCTAAGGTATAGTAGCGGAAATATAAAAATTTTAACCTATTTCCATTAACCCTAGGATCCGTTAATCGTTATTTCATATAAAGAGGGATAAGAAGAATTACCTTTTGATGATCAATCTACCGTTGTTAATGAAGTGCCCACAACTCTTCTCCGAGTTCCCAAGCACGAAATAAAACACGGGGAAGATTAATTTAGAATCAACCGTTGAATAGCAACCAAAGTAGATTGCCTCTAATTAATCAACACAAGATCAAGGATAAAAGAAATAGATGAAATCAATTGATCGGAAGGAAGCCATAGAAAATCTCGTCCTCGAACTGGGGGTTCGAAATTCTCTATCTCTCTTCAATATAGGATTTCAAAAATCACTAGGGCTAACTTAGTTGAGTTGGCCGAAATTCACCTATAGGGGGGTTATATATAATCACTTGTATCTAATCCCTAGTTTGATAGAATTAGGTTACTGAATAGGAATTCAATTCGGAATAGAATTCCTAATTATTATCTCATTATATATCTAATACATTAAGGATAATAATAATAACCTTATTGGATAATAATATGAGTATTATAATCTAATTAAAACTCCTAACTTATTTATCTCTTTAATTAATTTAATTCATAATCCTAATCTAATTAGGATTAATAAAATCAAACTAATTATTTATGTTAGGCATACATAAATTTCGACCCCCTATAGTCCATGGGCCTTACTGGGCTCAATTGGGCTTCCATCAATTAATTAACATCTATCTCTCTTTTAGGTTCCAAGTCTTATGTGTGACCCATTAGGTTCTTATTGCTTCTAGCCGTATGCAACGTTATTAAATAATTTTCAAAGAATTATATTTAATCTTTGCATAACGGAATGATGTACAGAGTATGTGATTAGCAAGTCCGTAATCATTCCCCCAGAGCTATAAGAAGACAGGTTGATTCTGTCGTTAACCTTTCCGTATTAGTTACAGTATAATTCGATCCTTTATCAACTACATCCTTGAACTGAATCTTATGACTATGGATGATGTCAAGTCACATATAGCGAGACGTTCGTTTTACTTGTATAGGCCGAGTCAACTCAAATAGATAGGTTAAGTGAAATCTGTATTTCAAGTCTTAAGCTATCACCTTGCAAGGATTTAGAGTCGAGTCTTCCACAAGCGATCCTTGGATGTATCTCCTATTTATCGGGAGTGATAAATGCTCAATCCAATATATAACGATCCCGCAATCACTTCCTGTGATACCCAACGTCTACTGTTCACACCCCAGAGTCATCTCTGTTAAGGATCGTGTTACACCAGAGTCAAAGCATCACATTCCGTAATCCAGAATATCAATTAATATTCCTTTGAGTCTGAGGATTAGTTATACCTATTAATACCAATGAGATGAACAGGTGACAAGGATGAATCTACCCATCCTGTTATCTCAAATCGGATCCCCAATCCTAATGAACCACTTTTCATCGGATCCATGTAACTGTCCAGATATCTGTATATATGAAGCTTGTGAGATCAGCTTTCTGTCGGACAGAAGACATTGTTACATGCAAGTCTCAACAGTGATATATCAATCCTAAACATATCACTTGACTTGGGGTGGTTTTAAGTTTATCAGTTTATTATAAAGTTTTGTCTCACTTCATGCTTGTATGAACACTTTATAATCACTTTAAATAAACTTACGGATTTCCTTTTATCAGACTTTATTTAGTGCTTAAAAGGGATTGCCTTTATATAGTTATAAAACATATATCTCATTAAAACAAATGATATAAAGAACAATTCATATACATTAAGTTTGTATCCTAGAACAATTGTCTATAGGACACTAAACCCCAACAGTCTTTGGTCTCCTCAAATAGTATTTAGGGGGTGCACGCAATATCTCCAACCAAGCCTACAAAGTATTAAATAAAAATCATTACAGTTGAAATCTATCATGAAGTAAATCACATGAATATAGGAAACATACATGGAACGTTTGTGCTAATCCATGAAGTTGATATGGGATGGCCTTCTTCTTTCCTTCTTCCTCATTGTACGCATCAAATGCCTTCTTCCTTCCTGGTATTACACGTTCCATCATCTTGTACATCTCATCCCAAACAGGCACACCCCATGGAAACGAGTTAAATATAGTGGGGAAATCAGTTAGGTTGATGATATTGTCATCAACCTTTTTCAATGGATCAGTTGTGAGTAGGAACCTATGTATAACGAACAACATAGCCATTGCCACCGCATCATCATTATTTTTTGCCCAATTAGTCTCTAAGAAGGTATCGAATATATTTTTGTGATTTATGCTCTCTCTACCTCTGAAGTAGAGATTCCTCAATCTGTTTTCCCTTTTATAATTGCTCATCCGTTTAAAAATTGGTAACGGATCACCTAGTCTCAATCCGGTTATAAGTGCAAATTCACGCTGACCGAATTTCACTTCAACACCATTGATGTTGAACCACATTTCTCCAGATTTACCCTCTGTCGGATTGATCTCCATTGTAAGAACCCCATGACATAGAGGAGAGGACAACGAATACACTTCGAAGTCCACCAAATGCCCGAAACATGTTTTCCTGAACATGGCCAGCTGCACTGTGGATAATCTTTCTTTCACTTTCTTCATCACCTCAGCATCAGAACGAACTGTGATAGTAGCTCTCGTATCATAGGCGTAGGGGTACCTAAAAGTGTCTTTGATACTCTTCTTAAGTGTCTTTGATGTCCTCTTCCTCTTTTTGGAATTAGACTTAGAATGATCACCCTTCCAAATCATAAAGAAGATCAAATTAGTCAAGTAAATATTAACTTCGCGAATATGTCATTTGCGAACTGACAAGACTATTCGCGAAGTCACATTTGCGGAACAAAAGCATATGCCTCGACTGCTTCGTGGATATGAGTTTACTTCGCATATTGCGATGTTCGTGAAGTAAACTCATATTCGTGAATTGGTCGATTCTGTAAAATTAGGTCGCCACAGCTGATTTTAACTATTTCTAAGTATCATTCTTACAAAACGAAGCTATGAACCAACGAAAAAACACAATAAATTTGTAAACCCTACTTCTAAATCGCAGGAGAAGTAAAATCACCGTAGTATAGAAATAGAAGTGTTAAAACCTAATCAAAAATCACAAAATAACATACCTTCTTGCCGGTTCTTGCCATTGGAATCGGTTGGAAGTCGCTGGAAGAAGAAATGTAAAGATTGGTGGTGTTGAAGATGTTCGACGTTCGAGTTTTCGTGAATGTTATGGGGTGAAATGCATAAGTTCTTATATATATATGAAGGGCATTTCGGGAAAGTATTCAGGGCATAGTCTATATTTGTTAGTTGGTTGATAATGGGTCTGAAAATGTAAATGGGCCTCCCATTCGACCTAGTTTTGTAATTTTCCCTTTTTTCTATATATTTGGAGTAAATTATAAAACTAGACTCTTCCATTACATGTTTTCTAAAAACACATATACAACAAACACTTACAAGAATCAATTCAATTTCATCTCCAAATCACTTTCAAGTTTAACATTTTTCTCCAAATCACTTGCAAACTTCAACATTTATCTCTAAATCGCATTCAACATTTGTCCCTAAACATCAGGTAAGTTATTTTTGCAAAAAAAAAACACAATATGTTAGAACAGTTACACTCAAAGTTTTTACGTATATAATAGTATAGAGATCTAGGGTGCAAATCGCAAAATGCAAACCTCTTTATAAAATGCAATCACTTTGGCTACATATGCATATAGGATTTCATATCGCATTTATAAAATATGCGATATAGCTGAACAAATGCATAGAATTCTGTACCCTATTTGATCTTCATACTGAAGAGAGATTAGAGAGTGGGACGAGGGGGTATCCGATACGACTGTTTGGTATGAGATGTCTACCAGTATGGAGGCAGGGTCAAAAGACATGCTTAACCGATATATCAAAGACCATGTTCTCTGATTAATGCAGAATTCAGCTGCTATAATATCTCTGGTAAAGTGATAGTGATAAGGTAACAGATGTTGAACTTCTGCTATTATATTGCCTAAGGGAGGGGCAAACTCCTAATCCACCTCTAGTTATCTTTCACACTATGTACGAGGTAATTTAGGAAGCAAAGGTCTACATTGGATTTCGGTAACTTTGTGACCTGTTTTGCCCAACACTTTGGTTTTTATTATCGACTTGAACGTCTTGCTAAAAATGCACCTCTAACCATGGTTTTATTTTTATTTTTGCAGAAATCCCACATTATTACCAAAGAGTGGACCCTTTACACCGAGCGAGATGACCTCCTCGAGCTAAACCAACGAAGGACGGAGGAAAGAGGAGGAGGACCATCCAATGCCTATTCTAGCTCCAATGCTCATAACCCCTTTTCCTCAACTAGTATGGATGCCCTCATGGCACATTTAGAGGGGTTGGAGTCCTCAAATGCACACATAAAGGCATCAAACACTCGAATTGATGCTCGGGTAAAGGGAATCAACCAATCATTGTCCCTCCACCAATGAAACGGTGATGGCATTGTAGGTCTCACCATGACTTGCAAGGTATGCGGGTGGAGGCGCTCGAGCAATACCAACGGATTGACCTGTTTATCAGCTACTCCATCCAACAATATGGATGGGAATGGCGTGATTGAGGGAGTACAATTTATCCTTCTCTTTTTCACTTATTTTTTTCTCTACTTTCATGCATTTTTAGGAGTAAATAATGCTTAAAATGTAAGGATGAGAACAGATAGTGCTTATCTTTAAATTCATGCATTTTCAATTCTGTTTTACTGCTTTTTAGTTTAAATTTTATTGCTTTTTAGTCTAATTATCGTGTCGTGATAACAACCTTGCCATACTTTTAAATTGTTTTTTTAACTAAGAGTCGTCAATGGATCAAAGTGAATTTAGGTCAATTATCCAAGTCTGTGTAAATGTTAATAGGGCAAAGTTTCACTTTTGACAGTCATCCGTTCTAGCAAGTATTTACCAATTAAAGGTTGAAAACTTAGAAACTTTGAATAGGGATAATTCACTCTCAAATTACCTTTCCATCCTCCGGTTTTAATTCAGTATGTGATCCATTAGGTTCTTACTGCTACTAGTCGTATACGTTTATTGCAATTAACTTAAACAAATTAATTCAACTAAATGTATAACAGAATGAGTGCACAGACTCTTTTATTAGAATCGTCACATTCTCCTAGAGCCATAAGAACTCATGTTGATTCTGACGTTTACCTTTTCGTATTAGGTTTAGTATAATATGATCCTTCATCAGCTATAATCCTTAACTGAATCCGTAACTATGGAACTTGTCAAGTTACATATAATGAGACATTTTGTCCAGGTAGAATTAACTCTGAATAGATAGGTTAAATGAAATCTCCATTTCAATTCTTAACCCTATCACCTTGCAAGGATTTCAAGTTAATTTTCCACAAGAGACCATGAATATATTTCTCATCTATCAGGAGTGATGAATGCTCAATCTAATATTAACTAAGCCGCAATTACTTTATGTGATACCCAACGCCTGCCCAGACACATCCCATATATCACATTTGTATGGATCATGTTAGAAGTGATCCAGCTATTAATTCGGTTCGACTTGTTCATTTTTTTAAATATAGAAGAAAATTTAAACGTTTATAGAGGAGTTCAAGTTTTTATTTAGTTTGGAGGAAAATCACTTAGTATAAAAGGGTAATTTCACATTTGGTGGCCCTCTCGTTTTTAAGGGATGAATTGAAAATGAGTTATGTGGCAGGTTGATCAATGTTGACCGATAATTTTTCTTGGTTGTACATTTCAATGAAAGGTCGCACATAAAATATTATATATTTAAAGAGCGTTTGATATTTGATATGGATAGATATAGAGATAAAAAAATTGGATATGAATAAAAATAAGATAGTTAAGAATTACTGTTCTATATGATTGGTGGAGATAGAGATAAAATAATATTATTTCCTTATATCCTCTTTTAACTCTAAAACAAATATGAAATAGAAAACATTGCATTTTTATCTCGATCTCACCTCATTTATCCATCCGGTATACAATCACGCTGTTGTGTGCAAAATTGAACGTTTAGAGGGTAAAAATAATGTGCCAAGCCAAGTATGTATTTAAGAGGCCTAGAAAACTGGGAAAATTATAAAATTAGATCAAATAGAAGGCTCATTTACATATTTAAACTAATTACTCAAGCCATTACATATCTAGACTATTTATTTATGACTTTTCCAAAATGTCCTTCATATATATATAACAACTTAGAAATTTCTTACTCTTCTTTCGCTCTCTCTTCATTTATTTCTTAGTTTGCGAACTTGTCACTCCGTTTTTAATTATCGACTCATATTTATAATTATACGTAAAATATTTATTCTTGCGAACTTGGCACTCCGTTTTTTATTATTTTGTACGTTTTTCCTAGGATAATACTTCATGTATATGATTTTACTTCGCATTTTCGCAAACTGCGAAGCCTGCGAAGGTAAATACTACTTCGCAAAATGAGTTTTTCTTCGCACTTTTCGCAAATTGTGAAGCAAATTCATGTATTAAAGTAGTATTTACCTTCATAGTTTTTGCTCAGGCTTCGCAGTTTGGGGAAAATGCGAAGTGGTATATTTGTTATTTGATGGAAATATACACAAGTAAACAACATGATTAGCAAAATGACATAAAAAAAACATAACATTATCAAAATTTACAACAATACTGCAACAATAATTCAAACCATAAACTCTAAACCCCAACAATGGAGGAAGTGTGCTTCCAGAACATTTGGGAGGAATGATTAGCAAAATGTTTTGGAAGCACACTTCCTCCCAAGTGTGCTTCCAAAACATTTGGGAGGAAGTTCCTAACAATGGAGTGCTTTCAGAACATCTGGGAGGAAGTTCAGAAGCAAAAAGAACTAGAACATTTGATCTTCACTTTCTTCATCACATCAATCATCCATCATTATGATTGATGCCTTTGTATTCAAGCTAAACAGATACTTGAATTTGATGCCTTTTTGTATTCAACCTTCACAAAAATTAAGTCATTTTATGAAAATAATGAAAGAAACGCTTCGCAGAAAGCGAAACTGCGAAGAGAAATGCAATCTGAAAAGGATGATTTTGTTTCGCATATTGCGAAACTACGAAGTCTGCGAAGAGAAATACAACCTAAAAAGGATGATTTTGCTTTGCAGGCTTTGCAATATGTGAATTAAAATCATTCTGCAAAGTTATTTTCTGGAGAAAATACTACTTCAGAGGATGATTTTTGCTACCCATGCTTCACAAAATGTGAAGCAAACTCGTTCTGCGAAGCCATTTGATGGAAAGAGATGAAGATGAACGTAGAAATACATTAGCTACTTACCTTATTTCCACCATTTGCCATTGAAATCAACAATAAACATATGATAAACGGAGAAGAACGTCGAATAACGATGCATTCAATTCGCACAAGAAGAAAGAAACAAAGATACGAAGAAAAAACAGGAAGATGAAGAAATATGCCTTCGATTCGCACAAGAACAGAGAGACAAAGAGAGGAAGAAGAGACAGGATGATGAGAAAATGGATTCCGTTCGCACAATATAAAGGAAGCGGGAAGATGAAACGATAGAAAGGAAGGTGGAAGATGAAACGATAGAAATGATGGGGGAAGATGAAAGATTTGAGATATCTTGGAAAAATCACAAATAAATAGTCTAGATACCCTGTTTGACAAATAGTTGTTAGCTGATTATATTAACTGTTAGCTGATTAATTTTTTGGTTAGCTGATTCTGTAGACTTACTTGGTAAAAATTAGCTGAATGTTAATAGCTGTTTGTATAGTCAAAAGCTCTAAAGTGATTCAAACCTCTAATTTTATCTCAAACAACTCTTTACCGAACATATAAATGGACGACCTGAATAATTAGTCTAAATATGTAAATCAACGTGTGATTTGATCCAATTTTATAATTTTTACCGTAGAAAACGTGAGGTACGTAACGTATACCAAAAAAAGCCTATTTTACAATGTTAACAATGAAAGTTTTCAAAGATTTTCTCATTTTTCAAACTCCGACTTGTGAACTTGTCCAAAAATAGAGTAAATGGTTCTTAAACTCGTGTAACTTACCAGGGGATTTGGTTTTGGTTGGGTTAGGTTGGAATGTGTTTTTAATCGAGTTCGTGTCACAATTTTTACTCGAAAAATTCATTAGGCTTGAATAGGTATCCAAAAGAGAAAGAAAAAAGTATCACTAACTTGTTAATTACGGACAGGGGGGAGGAAATTGCATATGTAATTGATTGACCCTCTGAGATAGAACGAGAAAAATTGAATTTGATTAATGTATTAGACAATAAATTTGGAATTTGGAACATGGGGAGGGAGTAAATGAAATGAAAGGTGGAAGTTGGCGTTGATGATAAGCTAAAAAGAGATCGGACGGTGAATAAATGGTGTAGAGCATATACCAAACAAAACGACTGGTATCAGAAGGGAATTGCGTCAACTTAAAGCCACGCTGCAACCTCAAGCTATCTCTCCATATAAAACTCATCTCTTCCTTTCTTTTTCTTTCCTACTTCTTCTCTCTGCTGCTATAACTTCCATCAATGGTACGTTTCTTCTTCTCAACTTGCGTTCACTTCAAAATTGAAATTGATGCCTTTTTCCTTTGCATTCTCTTCTTTTAGGCTTTACCAAATCAGCAAACTGTCAACTATCCTAGCTTCAAGCTCGTAATTGTTGGCGATGGAGGCACTGGTAATTAATTTCCTCTTTCTCTTTCTCTTTCGCTTTCTTTTTCAATATTTTCCGAATCCTTACTTATCTTGATTTTTTTATGCATTTAACGCATTCAGTCTTTCTAGTATGAACTCACCGACTCTGAGATTCTTGACATTGTTTCTACTATTTCGAAAGATTACGAGAGACGTTGCGCATGTTCACGTACATGATAAGATTGCACTTGTTCTGCTTGGCTGAGACTTTTATCTTTGTCTATTCATAGATTGGAAATGTTATTGGCTGAATATTGAATTCGTAGAAATTCCTAGCTAGGGCTGTTCTTTTCAAGATTATGCTTTCTTGAATAATTAATTAATATTTTGTGCTGTTATGTGCAAAATGTCTGCAGGAAAAACAACATTCGTGAAGAGGCATCTTACTGGGGAATTCGAGAAGAAATATGAGCGTGAGTTTTTAAAAAGGCGAATTTTATGTGTAATTGTTACACTCAACTAGTGCTGATTTTTCCAGGTGTTATTTTCATTATGTAGCTACTATTGGTGTGGAAGTTCATCCATTGGATTTCTCTACAAACTGTGGGCCAATTCGATTCTATTGCTGGGATACAGCTGGCCAAGAAAAATTTGGTGGTCTTAGAGATGGTTACTAGTAAGTGAACTCACAGCTTTCCTACTTTTGTATTTTAAATGAAAGTGCCAATGAATTACAATGAGATTTTATTGCTGAATTACAATGAGATTTTATTGCATTCCTAGGTAGCCGTTGAAGCATTTGTTCCCTAATATGCATGCTTTATCGATTTCTTATTTATTTTCACGGAACTGATTTATTTAGGATGGGCAAGCTCTGAAATGTTGGTACAGTTCTTTATCCAAGTGATATGCCATCTGTTTTAGGCCTTTTTCAGTTTGTACAGGTTTGTCAATGTTACTAATGTTAAAAGTGCATTTCACCCCCTTGTCGGATGTTTCCTTAGCTCCCGAATTAAAAGGGATATTAGTCACCAGAATTTGTTTAAAGTGGCCAATTGACCGCCTAAACTTCCTTGTAGTAATCTATTTCTCCCCGAACTTGGTTAAAATGATATAATTTTTAAGGTACTTTGTAAAAAAAAAAAAAAAAAAAATTAGTTTAGTAAGAATCTCGGCCCCTCTTGGAAATCTCTAGATCTTCCACAGATTATAAGAACACTTGTTAGGAAATGATTTCTTAATCCTAAACGGCAGACAGTTTCTAATTGTTTTACCTATGTTGCGTCCACTTCGTCATATTGCCCTTTAACATGAATAAATGTCTTTATTTGCTTGTTATCAGTTTATAGTTTGTTTGTGATTCCTTAGTACTTTTGTAACTTAGTTGAATTGGATATGCAGCATCCATGGGCAATGTGCTATCATTATGTTTGACGTTACTGCACGCTTGACTTACAAGAATGTTCCTACATGGCATCGTGATCTTTGCCGGTATGTTAATTCCGAAGAGAAAAGCTTTCTTGTACAGTGTTTATAGTTTGATCCAAGCTTACTGTGGAAATAGCTGGAATATGTATTGTTGATTTTGGCTTGCTTGTTGGTTTTATAATTGTGAAAGGGTGTGCGAGAATATACCAATTGTTCTTTGTGGGAACAAGGTTGATGTGAAGAACCGGCAAGTAAAGGCGAAGCAGGTTACATTTCACAGGAAAAAGAATCTCCAGTACTATGAAATTTCTGCCAAGAGTAACTACAATTTTGAGAAACCTTTCTTATATCTGGCCCGCAAACTCTCTGGGTAAGAAGATGAAAATATAATATATTACCATATGAGTTTGACATAAAAATGCGGTTGGAATGAATGATACTATATATGTATTGATCATTGTTAGGGAACCGAGTCTTCACTTCGTTGCAGCTCCTGCTCTGAAGCCCCCAGAAGTAGAAATTGATTTGGCAGCACAACAACAGTAAGACCTTTGTATTATTTGTAATTCAATTTGTTCTTCATGTGACTGTCTTTTATTTTATTTTCCTCCCCAGGCATGAAAATGAGATTATACAAGCTGCTAATCAGCCTCTCCCTGATGACGACGATGATGCATTTGACTGAAAGCCTCAAGGAAATGTAGTGTTTGATTGATAGGATACAGAACGTAGTTGTTAGATAGGGCTGGGCTCTCTCTTTTGGTGTTTGGGATGTGGAGGGTGGAAATAGTCTTAAACACTATAAGTAGCTTACCCCATTACAAACTTAAACTTGTATTGTGCAATTTGCTTTTAAAGGATATGCAATTACTTGTGTTTTGCAAATTGGGTAATATTTTAAAAACCAACTAAAGATGAAGGGGAGAAAATGGTTCAACTCCAAGCTCTTAACTTGGGCCCTAATGTGTCGTGTTGATTCAGATAGTTCTTCTTTGCTCTTCAAGATTAAACTACTTGTTCTCCCTCTTATTAACTATTATTTCTACCTTCAGTATTATGGTTTGTTTAGTCATCTCCGTCGTCCTATTATATTGAGGATGCACCACTTTTGATAATAGCTTTTTTTTTTTTTTTTTTTTTTGAATTTGTTGTTATTTATGATAAAAAAACGGTTAAGTATTAATGTAAATAATTATAATTAAACCATAAAATAAGAATGAGAATTTTGTATAGAGAGTAGTAATTAATGAAAATGAAAATGTAGAAATGAGAAAAATATTTATTAGTGATTTGAAAACATAAGCATAAATAATGAAGATGAGATGATCCATGAGAGTCATGTGAAATAATGAAGCTTTACATGGTTTCCTTGGAGTGGTGTGGTGTCGGCTGTAACGATGAGGGGGGTATCCACATCATTCCAGCATGTCTACTACACCTTCTTCCGGACATTGCCCACTTTTTCAGGGGCTATTTGGTCCCATGGAAGCCCTTTCTTTGTCGGTGGTTACTTCTGTCCTTATCTACCACACCTCTAACTAAAAACAAAACCGCCTTTCTTTTCCTCATCCTTGGGGATTCATTATGTTTTGGCTGCTTTTTTTTTTTTTTTTTTTTTTTTTTGAAAAAGAAAAAACAGCTTAGTTTTTTGAGTTTTGAGATTTCCAAGACTGTGATGTGAAAGAGCAGTAGTTTTGATCACATGGAAATTCATTGAGTGAATAACATAATTATACATACAAAAAAGGAAAAAGAAAACTAAAACATATGGAAGAGAGGACAGGTTGTGTTGCGCAATAAACCAACGGGACAGCATAGATGAGATTAGAAAGGAAGCAACTGTGTGTCTGTCTTTTTCTTCATTTTCATACACTTACTTTAATAATATAAAAACTAAAACAACACTTTTGCTAATCATTATTCTAATCTCCATTTTTATAACAGAAAATTCAATCATAATCAAATGTCTAATTAATAATAATGTGTGGAAAGAAATAATTTATGGAAGGACGAGAGGAAGCAACAATATATTGACAGAGGGAGCAGAGAGGCGTGCTTCTGCTTCTGCTTCTGCTTCAAAAAATATAAATAAATAAATATATATTTTAATTTCTTAGAATTATGTCCGTAAGTCAAAATATCCAGTTATATATTTTATCCAAAGGATATTCTATTTCGAATATCTTTCAAATCCTTATACCAATCATCATTCATCATTCTCTCCAACACTTAGCTACCTATCTTTTCATCATATATCCATTTTATATATTTCTATAGGCTTGCTTTGCTTATTTTCTTTATGAAACTCACTTAACTTCATTTTATGGTTAGGCTATGCTTATTATTTTTTTTTTTTTATAAATTATTAATGTCAATTTAGAGTGAGCAAACATACCTACAAACATGTCATTGATCGAGTCCGAGATAGGTTGGCGGGGTGGAAAGAAAAGAGTTTATCTTTTGCAGGGCGTACAACTCTAGTGAAATCTGTTCTAATGCTCTCCCAATGTACACTATGGAGACGACTCTTCTTCCTACCAGCACTTGCAATGTCTTGGACTCCCTTAATAGACGGTTTCTATGGGGGCAGGAAGATCAGCTTGGTCAATCGAGGCAAAGTGGGGGTCTAGGCATTCGTCGGACAAATGATTTTAATTTAGCTTTAGCAGCAAAGCTGAATTGGAGAATGATCATGGAGCCTACGGCCCTTTGGGTGCGTGTGCTCAAGAACAACTATGCGAAGGGAGTCTAGGGGATGGATATGTTTCAAGGGAGACGGGGGGGAAGTAGCACCTGGAGATGTATTGTTGCGGGAGGAGAAATTCTGTCTCAGGGCATTAGCAAACTGGTTCGGATAGGAACTGATACACGTTTCTGGCTTGATGTGTGGATGGAGGATGATAAACTAGTAGATAAGGCTTTAACTCATGTGCCTCAGGCTGAAAGTATAAAGACAGTGAAGGATTATTGGCTTGACTCAGGTGGATGGTGTTGGGGTTTAGTGTCCTATAGACAATTGTTGCAGGATACAAACTTAATGTAAATGAATTGTTCTTTATATCATTTGTTTTAATGAGATATATGTTTTATAACTATATAAAGGCAATCCCTTTTAAGCACTAAATAAAGTCTAATAAAAGGAAATCCGTAAGTTTGTTTAAAGTGATTATAAAGTGTTCATACAAGCATGAAGTGAGACAAAACTTTATAATAAACTAATAAACTTAAAACCACCCCAAGTCAAGTGATATGTTTAGGATTGATATATCACTGTTGAGACTTGTATGTAACAATGTCTTCTGTCCGACAGAAAGCTGATCTCACAAGCTTCATATATATATAGATATCTGGACAGTTACATAGATCCGATGAAACGTCGTTCATTAGGATTGGGGATCCGATTTGAGATAACAGGATGGGTAGATTCATCCTTGTCACCTGTTCATCTCATTGGTATTAATAGGTATAACTAATCCTCAGACTCAAAGGAATGTTAATTGGTCATCCTGAATTACTGAATGTGAGACTTTGATCCTGCTGTCCCACGATCCTTAACAGAGATGACGCTGGGGTGTGAACGGCAAAGGTTGGGTGTCACAGGAGGTAATATCAGGGTAATTATACATTGGATTGAGCATTTATCACTCCCGATTAATGGGAGATACATCCAAGGATCGCTTGTGGAAGACTCGACTCTAAATCCTTGCAAGGTGATAGCTTAAGAGTAAGAAATACAGATTTCACTTAACCTATCTATTTGAGTTGACTCGGCCTATACAAGTAAAACGAACGTCTCGCTATATGTGACTTGACATCACCCATAGTCATAAGATTCAGTTCAATGATGTAGTTGATGAAGGATCGAATTATACCGTAACTAATACGGAAGGGTTAACGACAGAATCAACCTGTCTTCTTAACGGACTCTGGGGGAATGATTACAGACTTGCCAATAACATACTCAGTACATCATTCCGTTATGCAAGGATTAAATATAATTCTTGAAGAAATTAATTTAATAGTTGCATACGGCCAGAAGTAGTAAGAACCTAATGGATCACACATAAGACTTGGAACCAAAAGAGAGATGGATGTCATTAATAGATGGAAGCCCAATTGAGCCCAGTAAGACCCATTTAAATAGAGGGGGCCGAAATTTGTATGTAATAAATAAGGAATTATTTTAATTCCATTAATCCTAATTTGATTAGGTTTGTGAATTAAATTAATTAAGAGATAATTAAGTTAGGAGTTTTAATTAGATTAATATACTCCTATTATTATCCAATTAGGTTATTTATTATTATCCTAGATATATTAGATATATAATGAGATAATAATTGGGAATTCTATTCCAAATTGAATTCCTATTAAGTAACCTATTCCCCTCTATACATGAATTTCGGTCAACCCTCTCTAACTAGCAAAAGTGATTTTCGAAATCCCTACCTTAGAGAAAGAGAAAGAGAATTTGACTCCCCTAGTTCGTGGACAAGAATTCATACGGCTTCCATCGATCGATTAATTTCATCTATCTCCCTTTTCTTTGATCTTGTGTTGGTTAATTAGAGGCAATCTATTTTGGTTGCATCTCATACGGTTGATTCTAACTTAACCTCACCGTGTTATACTTCGTGCTTGGGAACTCGGAGAAAAATTGTGGGCGCTTCTTTAACAACGGTAGATTGTTCTTTAAAATGTATTTCTTTTTATCACTCTTTATATGAAATAACGATTAACGGATCCTATGGTTAAAAGGAAGTAGGCTAAAAATTTTATATTTCCGCTGTTATACCTTAGTCTAATTCCCTTCAGTGATATCAGAGCCATCGTTAAATCCGTTATTTCATATATGAAAATTTAGAAGTTTTTCAATAGGATTGAATAAATATTTATGGTTAGGATTAATTAACAAATTGTTTGATTAATTGATTCTAAAGATAAATGAATTTTAGTTAATTGTTAATTAAAATAGATTATGCGTATGTTCCTAATTATTTCGGTTGATAATCATTATAACAAAATCTATTAGTTTTATAGTTAGGATAATAAAATTAGTTTTATTAATTCTAAAAGATAAAACGGAAATCTATTGTAGTTTTTCCTATTTCTGAAAATCGTTTTTAAAACCGTTTTAAAATCTGATATATATATATGTTTAAAAAAAATAAATAAATACGACAGCGGCTCGGGTCGCGCCTCACGGCGCGACCAGCCGCGTGCGCAGCCAAACGGCGGCAGCCCAGTTTCGGGCCCGGCCCGAATCCCACTTGATTTTAATTGTTAAAATCGGCTTGAATATAACTTGTATATATAAATATATGTTTCGGAAATTAATAGTTTTCTGTTTTGATTATCGAATGAAAATTCGTTTAAAAGTTTGTTTTTACCAACTTGTAAATCAAAGTGTTAAATGAATTGAAATCAAAATAATTGGGACATGCATAATCGACGTTTTATATGGTTATATTAATCTAAGAATTAATATAAAGATACAAAACGATTAGAAGTAAAATTGGATGAAAGTTAATTTGACAAGTTAATGTGATTAACCTAAATATTACATAAGCCGGTTATGTAATCAACCAATTAAATTTATTTAATTGAGTCTATGCATGTTTGGAGTTATGGACATATTTGGACCCTCTTTTAGTCTTTTGGTATTTTTGAAATAGGGCCTGCGCGTCCTACCTTTCTACTATCTGTTGTAATTTCTCCTCTCATCTAATTCCCTTCAATTCAATTGAAGTTTTCTTATAGTAGTATAGAAATTAATATGTAATTTCAAGGCGCCATGGAGAAGACGGAGGACCTAAAGAGAAATATGTAATAGTTAGTATTTCCATAGGTTTGCCCTTTTATTCCGTCTCTGGCTCGACGGAATAATTTAGATGATATGTCCATAACGCCAATGTATGTGAATGTATGTGTCTGATGTATGCTAAAGCAAATCAAGACTAAGTTAGATTATGAGACCTAAATAAAATCCCTCGTTAAAAGTTAAGTAAATAAGCAAGTTATTAAAATCGGTTGCCCCTCCCTAATATTATAATTCAGCCGGCAGTACTGGGGGCCTTTGGGTTGTTGAGCAAACTCAAGCTCGGGGTCTTATGGTAACACCTGAACTATCGAAAGTCATTCTTTCATGAATATGGGGTAATACTTAAATTAGATTATGATAATTGGATGAGCAAACTCATGTTGTCATAAACTAATGGGCAATATGGTTGGGATTAATGTGAATAGCATATTAGTTATTAATGTGGTTAGTAACCCAATAACCTAGGAATCACATTCAAGATGTGATTGATTACATGAATCTACCTAACAAATGAGACTAGCTTGTTGAGCAAACTCAAGGCGAAATCTCAGGAGTTAGGATCCTAGCTCACTAAAGGATTTGTGAAATTCTTCGAATTAATATGGAGGGCTATTAATTTGGCAAAAATAGTGGGAGCAATCTGAAATAAATTAAAAGGCCTATAATTTTAGATTGTTATACTTTAAAGGAAATGAATGACATACGTTTACTCTTTCTCACTCTCAGGTTTTGTTTAAACATACACTCTTAAAATCATGACTAAAACCAATCTGCAAAACATTCTTACCGATAACAAACTGAATGGTTCAAACTTCACCGACTGGTTTCGTAACCTCAAAATTGTTTTGAAGTTCGAGAAAATTGGGTATGTACTTGATACACCGATACCCCATGTCCCTGAAGATGATGCTCCTATCGAGGAAATTGATGCTTATCAGAAGCACAAGGCTGATGACGATCATGCCGGATGCATCATACTTGCATCGATGACATCGGAATTACAAAGGCAACATGAGGAGATGAATGCCAATTCCATCATCATGCACCTAAAGGAATTGTTTGGGAAACAAACCAGGTGCGAACGCTACGAGATATCCAAGCTGTTATATCGTTGCAGGATGCAAGAGGGCACATCAGTCATGACACATTGTGTCAAGATGATTGGCTACATTACCAAACTTTCTAGTATTGGATTTGCGATGGATAACGAATTAAGTGTTGACTTAATTCTTCAATCCCTCCCAGAAAGTTATTCACAGTTCATTATGAACTATCAGATGAATGACTTACAAACCTCTCTTGAAGAGCTTGCAAATATGCTCAAGTCAGTTAAGCCCAATATGAAGAAAGATAAGACCATACCGGCTCTTGTAATTGAGGGATCGAAGAAAAGGAAAAGGAATTTTCCCAATCCTAAACATCCCAAGAAAGGTAAGAAAGTTGTGTCCAAGGGAAAGGAAGTGAAGAAGCCCAAAGGAGAGTGCCACTTCTGTGGTAAAGACGGGCATTGGAAGAGAAACTGCAAGGAGTATCTAGCCACCCTCAAGAAGGGAAAAGGCGGTGCTTCTACATCTGGTATGTTTTATATTGAAATAAATACAGTTTCACAGTCTGAATCTTGGGTACTTGATACCGGATGTAAATCTCATATTTGTACAAATATGCAGGAGCTAAATCAGACTAAGGAACTAAAGAAAGGAAGCATAAACTTGCGAGTTGGAAATGGAGCAAGAGTTGCCGCCCTCGCAATTGGAGATTATGTTTTACCTTTGCCCTCTAGGCTTGTAATAGAATTAAGGAATTGTTTATACGTTCCTGAGATGTCTCGTAACATTATTTCTATTAGCCGTCTTGTTGACGACGGTTTTCATATTTCAATAAAAGACAAGAGTTGCAATATTTATAAAGATTCGATCTTTTACTTTTCAGGAATTTCACAAAATGGGATTTATGTGTTAGATAACAAAATTCCTGCTTTTGCAATTGATACCAAAAGACATAAGCTAGATAATTCAACTTACTTGTGGCATTGTCGTTTAGGCCATATAAACAAGAGACGCATGCTAAAGCTACATTCAGATGGGCTTATAGATCCAATCGATTCCGAATCATTGGAAACATGCGAATCATGTTTAAAAGGTAAAATGACAAAGACACCCTTTAGCAATAAAGGTGAGCGTGTATCAGACACTCTAGGACTCATTCATTCAGATGTATGCGGTCCTATGTCAGTCCAAGCAAGAGGAGGATTCAGATACTTCATTAGCTTCATAGATGACCATACTCGATATGGTTACATCTACTTGATGAGGCACAAATCAGAAGCTTTTGACAAGTTCAAATGCTTCAAGAATGAAGTAGAAAATCAATTAGGAAAGAAAATAAAGACGCTTCGATCCGATCGAGGTGGCGAATATCTTTCTGATGATTTTCTGAATTATCTAACTGAATGTGGGATATGCTCACAATGGACACCTCCCTATACACCACAACACAATGGTGTATCCGAGAGGAGAAACCGTACCCTATTAGATATGGTACGATCCATGATGAGCATGGCCTTACTTCCAAAGACGTTCTGGGGCTATGCCTTAGAAACTGCCCTCTTCACCCTGAACCGAGTACCAACTAAATCCGCTAGTTCCACACCATATGAATTGTTCGTTGGTAGGAAACCCATGTTCTCGTTTATGAGAGTATGGGGTTGTTCAGCGTATGTCAAACGCATTGCGTCCGACAAATTAGATTCTAAATCTGATAAATGTTTCTTCATTGGATATCCCAGGGAAACCATAGGGTATTACTTCTATCATCCAGATGATCAGAAAGTAATAGTATCCAAGCACGCAACCTTCTTAGAGAAAGAGTTTCTCGAAGAAACACAAAAGGGAAGCGTGATTGAACTCGACGAAGTTCAAGAGGAAGAAACGCCGACTGAAACAACAGAAGCGGTTGAGGTACCCGAAGAAGTCCCATTAGATGAGACTCCAGTGGCACCCATTCGTAGATCATGAAGAGTTCGTGAACTCCCAGTTAGATATGGTTTTCTAGTGGGAGATGATAATGAGGTTCCCATGTTAGACAACGAACCCAAAAACTACGAAGAGGCTCTTACTAGTCCAGATTCTAAAGCATGGCTTGAGGCCATGGATTCTGAAATGGATTCCATGTATACTAACCAAGTGTGGACTTTGGTTGATCCACCCGAAGGGATAATTCCCATTAGGTGCAGGTGGATCTTCAAAAAGAAGACAGACATGGATGGAAAGGTTAGCACCTACAAAGCTAGGTTAGTAGCGAAAGGATATCGTCAGAAGCAAGGAATTGATTATGACGAAACTTTCTCTCCTGTGGCTATGTCCAAATCAATCAGAATCATGCTTGCGATTGCCGCTCATTTTGATTATGAGATTTGGCAAATGGATGTGAAAACAGCTTTCCTGAACGGAAACCTGCTTGAGGATGTATATATGATGCAGCCTGAAGGTTTCATATCGAAGGATGCAAATAAAGTTTGCAAACTTCAGAGATCCATTTATGGACTCAAGCAAGCGTCTAGAAGCTGGAATAAGCGTTTTGACGAAACCATAAAACAATTTGGTTTCGAACAAAATTGCGAAGAAGCTTGCATTTACAAGAAAGCAAGTGGGAGCTCTATAGCATTTCTCATACTATATGTGGACGATATATTATTAATGGGAAATGACATTGCTCTACTACAGTCAGTGAAAGTATGGTTATCTGGTAACTTCTCAATGAAAGACCTTAGTGAAGCAGCCTATATACTTGGTATAAAGATCTACAGAGATAGATCACATAGACTGCTTGGTCTTTCACAGGCTACATACATTGAAAAGGTGCTAAATCGGTTTAGCATTCTTGAATCGAAACGAGGTAACTTACCCATGCTACATGGAGTAAAGTTAAACAATCATCAATGTCCTAAAACTGATGATGATAAAAGACGCATGGCTGTAGTCCCGTACGCCAGCGCAATCGGTTCGATTATGTATGCTATGCTATGCACTAGACCGGACGTAGCGTTCGCGTTATCAGTAACGAGTCGTTACCAAGGTAATCCGGGAGACGAGCATTGGATTGCTGTCAAGAACATTCTTAAGTACTTGAGAAGAACTAAAGATATGTTCCTAGTGTACGGAGAAGGTGATCTGAAAATAGAAGGATTTTCAGATGCAATTCATCTCACAGATGAGAATGATTTTAAATCCCAATCAGGATACCTGTTTATCTTGAATGGGGGCGCGGTCAGTTGGAAGAGTTCCAAGCAGGGAAGCGTAGCTTTCTCTACGACCGAGTCAGAGTACATCGCTGCTGCGGAAGCAACAAAGGAAGCAGTTTGGATTAGAAAGTTCATTACAGAACTAGGTGTGGTGCCTGACATTGTCAATCCCATTACTCTGTACTGTGATAACAATGGAGCCATTGCGTAAGCAAAGGAACCACGGTCTCATAATGCATCCAAGCACTACCTAAAGCGATACCACATCATAAGAGAGATTGTGGCTAGAGGAGATGTGAGAATAGAAAGAGTACCTACAGAGGACAATGTTGCAGATCCGTTAACAAAGCCTTTAACCCAGAAAGTGCATGATCGTCATTTAACTTCTACTGGGATAAGTTTTAGAAACAATTGGCTTTAGTCCAAGTGGGAGTATGTTGGGGTTTAGTGTCCTATAGACAATTGTTGCAGGATACAAACTTAATGTAAATGAATTGTTCTTTATATCATTTGTTTTAATGAGATATATGTTTTATAACTATATAAAGGCAATCCCCTTTAAGCACTAAATAAAGTCTAATAAAAGGAAATCCGTAAGTTTGTTTAAAGTGATTATAAAATGTTCATACAAGCATGAAGTGAGACAGAACTTTATAATAAACTAATAAACTTAAAACCACCCCAAGTCAAGTGATATGTTTAGGATTGATATATCACTGTTGAGACTTGTATGTAACAATGTCTTCTGTCCGACAGAAAGCTGATCTCACAAGCTTCATATATATAGATATCTGGACAGTTACATAGATCCGATGAAACGTCGTTCATTAGGATTGGGGATCCGATTTGAGATAACAGGATGGGTAGATTCATCCTTGTCACCTGTTCATCTCATTGGTATTAATAGGTATAACTAATCCTCAGACTCAAAGGAATGTTAATTGGTCATCCTGAATTACTGAATGTGAGACTTTGATCCTGCTGTCCCACGATCCTTAACAGAGATGACTCTGGGGTGTGAACGGCAAAAGTTGGGTGTCACAGGGGGTAATATCAGGGTAGTTATACATTGGATTGAGCATTTATCACTCCCAATTAATGGGAGATACATCCAAGGATCGCTTGTGGAAGACTCGACTCTAAATCCTTGCAAGGTGATAGCTTAAGAGTAAGAAATACATATTTCACTTAACCTATCTATTTGAGTTGACTCGGCCTATACAAGTAAAACGAACGTCTCGCTATATATGACTTGACATCACCCATAGTCATAAGATTCAGTTCAAGGATGTAGTTGATGAAGGATCGAATTATACCGTAACTAATACGGAAGGGTTTGTTGGTGCCTTATAACGTTGCAAGTATAGTTCCAAGGGGGGGTTAGGAACTATTTAAACTTTTTACTAAGTTTGGGCAAACTTCTTTTCTTAAGAGAAAAGGATTTAACAGCGGCGCTGAGTGATCAGTAAGATACTGGCTTAGTCAACTGGTGACTAGTTCAGTTTCTTGACTTGAGTCAGGAGATAGCACTTAAAGTCTATTCCTGAGCTCAGATGTTCGATGCGCACAACTCAGATTGACCTCTTTACTTGGTCAGTTTTTGGTTATTTAAGCAAGCAATATATATAAGGAGTTTAAGGTAAGAAATACGTTACTCAGCAGATTTATCCGGGTTCGGCTTCTTCTAAGCCTACGTCCTGTCCCCGGAACAAGTTCCGAGATTTCGAATCCTCTACTGAGCCCTTTAAAGGTAGAGCCTCAAACCTTTTACAATCTTAGCAACTGAGTATAACAAGAGTACCTTCCTCTATACCTCTACTCAATCCTAATCTCTCGCTGAGTACTATAACCGAGTACTCAGCCTCTCCTTTCTAATCTCTAGAAATGATAAGTGTTTTGTCCTAAACAATGATTGCTAAGACACCTTAGATGATTGAATAATCACTCTAGACTTTTACACAAAAGATATTGAATGTAGTGTAAGATTGCTTTGCTTTTTGCTTGCAGAACTTTGCGTAGAGATTTGGTCAGCGTAATGGCTTGATCAAGTTCTGTGTTGAAGCTTCTGATGGCACTCTATTTATAGAGACGTCTGGGCATCGGTCATTTTGAATTTCGAAATAACCATTGGAGGGAAACGACTTCCTGTCATTGTCATCCTGACTTGCTCAGAGCTCTCGGCCAATCAGATTGGTGTATCTTCTGTCCTCGGTCAGCTTTAAGACAGCTCAGCAGAATGTCTCTCCTTTTATGGTAAAGTCAACTAGACAGCATACTGTGTCATCTGAACTTTACCCAAAGTGGAAATACTTTGTCTGGAAGTTTTCCTTAGCCAGCTGCTGTCTTGTACGCTTTATTGAGTCTACTCAGCAGCTTCATCTTGAAGTTGTTCCCGAAGGTCTTCTAGATCCTTCTTTCGCTGAGTTGCGTTTTGTCCAAAGCGACAACGTTTTGACAAACGCGGGCCGAGTTGTACTGAGTTGTTTGACTTGGGCTTTGACATTTGTATTGGGCTTGGGCCTTTTAATTCTTGTGTCTTATAAACAATTTAACTCAACATTGAACAAACACATTAGTAGAATAAATCAAAGCATTTAAACTTAGTGTGTTTAGAATATGTATTTCAATTATACTTAAACAATTTTGTCAAATCAAAATTATGTGGAAAGGTGTTTCAACAAACTCCCCCATTTTGATGTTGGCAAAACTATTCAGCGAGGAACTCAGTATTGAGCTCCCCCATGATAGTTGACCTATTATAACTTAGCAAGCTCCCCCGTCAGGGTTGAGCTATTGACTTAGTTTTACTTTAAACATTTAAAGCTTTAATCGAGTAAGTCTAAGGTCAGTTTTCAGATATAGGTCAGCTTATGTAACATATTCTATTTACTCAGTATTAAGCGGAAGGTTTAATCATTTAGAGTGCGCTGAGTAATTTGTTGTTCAATGAGTTCTTAAAAGACAATATTATATAGACATATAAGTCAATGTCAAACATGTTATTAGTATTGGGTTTAATCAGTAAGTTTTATAAGCCTTAAACATAGCTGATTTAATTGAAGATACAGAATAACATAATACACAGCATTGTATACAAATAATTCATAACTCAGAGTTTTGAACGGAAGATGCAAGTATGATATTAAAAATAGGTAGTCAGTGTTTACAGTCAACAGTTCAAAGATAGGCAAAAAGAAATACAGACTACATACTTAGATTATACTGAGCTAGCCTATATATCTATTTCTTTTTCTTCTGTTGGGACTGACTAGACCCATGTTGTGTTCTCGCTTGTTCTTTCTCCCCCGTTTTGTCAGCATCGGGAGGAGGAATCCTAAAGCTGTCGGTTAAGACAGCCCTGGTGAGTTCGCTGGACAGCGCTTTAAGTCGGTCAGCGCTTTCATTGACACCATAAAAAATGGCAACTCCCTGATTTGAGACTTCATCAGGTATATTGAGTTCGGCAGCGCTAATCATACTGACGATGAAGGCTTCAGACTTACCAATCCATATAAGTGCATCAGTCAGTCCAGTAATGACTTGATGAAAGGTTTTGAGTAGGTAGGTGTCAAAGTACTAACGCTGAACATTTGTGTGACGGATGTGATTGAAGGTTTGTCTTGTGATAGACAACATCTCATTTTGTTTCATTGCATCAGTGTCCATCTCCTGCTTGTTCAGATTTAGCAGTCGAACAGCTTCACCAATTTGCTCCACTGAGCACTGAGAGTAAGAGACCATTTGCTCATTGGTCTTGAGTTGCTCGGTGTGAAGTTGAGCAAAAAGCATCTTTACCTCATCAGAGGTTGCATATCCAGGGTTCACAGCTGACAAGTCCTGTACTTGCTGTTGTAGAGCATTTAAGTGTTGCACAGTTGTCAGCTGGATCTCGGCCAGCTTTGTAATGGAATCCTGCTTAGCTTGCTGTGCTTGAAAAGTAATGATGACGTTCAGCAAATCCTTGAATCCCTTAACTTCGTTGAGAAGCTGAGTGACCTGGGAAAGCTGAGTAGTCTCAATAGTTGAAGACCCATCAGCAGGAGGAGTGGATTGTTGAAGGTCTTTGATCAATGCTTGCACTGAGTCGATTATTCTTTTGCCGGACTCAGTGGCATTCAGATAGCTTTGAGAGCCTTCAGTGACATCAGTGTGACCGGTAGGAGGAGGAGTCAAAGGAATGACATGGTCAGTGACTGGAATGGTGTTTTCAATCTGCACTTGGTTTATTTGAATACGAGTTTGATCGGCAGATAGATGAGTTGGAGAAGTAGAAACTCGAATACCATCTGTGCTGACGGGGGCAGATGTGTTTGGAGTCAGCACAATGCTGGGATGGACAGCATTAACAGCACTCGTCTCAACCTGGCTTGTTGAGGTGGCAGAAGCATTTTGGTCGGCATGTTCCTATTGGGAAGAAACAGAGGCTTGTTTTTCCATGGATGCCGCAGGTTTTCTACCAACAAATCTGAGTTTTAGGGCAGAGGGGTATTTGGTTGGTTGTTGAATGGCAAAGGTAGGAAGAGTTGTTAGTTCAACAGGAGTCTCACTGACTTCTTTCTGACTTGCCTTGATGAGTTTTCTTCTTCGAGGAGGAGGAGGATTGTCAGCTTGAATAGACTCTCCTGAGTGAGAAGGAGAGGTTTCTTCCTGATCATGATGAGGGAGGTCAGCTTGCTCTTGGACTTGATCATCATTGTGTTGGTCAAGTTCTTGCTCTTCTCCAGCAGCCAACCCAGTATTGGCTTGCTCAGCTTCGATTTCACTAGCTGTCTCCTCGGAGTCAGCATCATCGTTGTTCTCATCATCGTCATCAGAATCCCCATCCAATTCTTCCTCAACTAGTGCAATGAACTGGTCGTCCAGATGCACTTCTTCTTCTTGTTCATCAGACACAGTTCCTGAACACTGTGTGTAGTGAGAGTCACCAGGCACAACAATGTCAGTAGGGATAGCATCGAGGGGAGTCAGTGTAGAAAACTTGTGCTTCTTCTGAGGTTGCTCATTTGTGTCCTCAGTTCCAGGCTCATCTTGCCTGCTCCTTTTCTCAGTTGACTTAGCAGCTGACTTCTGCCTCTTAACTGGAGACTCAGCATCTTTTGAAGGAGTCCCAACAGCTTTTCTCTTTCGGGAAGCTGCGGCCTTAGTCCTTCTCCCTTTCTTTGGGACAGCAGTTCCCTCAGCTTGCTGTTCAGTACTCGCAGCAGCAGCAGCAGCTTTACCTTTCTTCAAAGGCTGACCAAATTTCAATGCTCTCAGCGAAGCCGCGGTGATTTCAGAACCTCTAGCTGTTTCTTCATCAGTCAGGTCTACCTGATGATCAATGAGGATCCTGGTGATAAGAGATCCTAGCCTTAGAGTACTAGTACTGCGTTGGAATCCAGCGATAAGGAATACTGGCATGTTGATCGGGTTGTACGTCAACATATGCCAGATGAAACATTGTTCGAAGTTCGTTGCTGAGGTAGTGCAGTTGATCTTCGGATAGATAAAATAACTCAGTAGATAATGAGCCATCTTCTGGTGCTGACCCATAGATGAAGCTGAGACTTCTCCTGAGTGGCCTTCAGGTTTACAGAAGTTGACCTCGTACCCAGTACCATCCTGATCTCCAGATCTCCTTAGCCTTGCTCCCTCAGTTTTTAACTTGAGCAAATTTCCTAGGTAGAGAGGTTTGACGAAGATGGTTTTCTCTTTTACTACTGTTACCAGATAGTCCTGGTTGTCGTCAGCAACGCGAAGGTTGTGGTAAAACTCCTTTACAAGGTCAGGGTAAGTAGGATCCCTAATTGAAAATAGCCCAGTCCATCCATTCTGTGAAATCCACTCACAGAAGGGTTGTTCGTTTTGTACGAAGGCTTCAGATACCCATCTTGAGGGCTCAACCTTCCATTCTCGGACGTTTTCGAAGACCTTTGAGTAGGTCCTGACTTTTTCAGGCTTTCCCTTACCAGAGGTTTGGCCAGTTTTTCCTTTGCCTGGCGAGGTGACCTTGGTAGATTCCGGCACAGAGGTTTGCCTGGAAGTTTCATCGGAGCTAGGCTTAGGGTGGCCAGCACCGGAGATGTTGAAGGAAACTTTAGTCATAGTTTTGGAGAAGAAGGTATGGAAATCTTAGAGAGAGAGAGAGTGTTTAGTGAGAAAGCTTTCTTTGCCTTAGTGATTCGATAATCGTAAAGAATAAAAAATGGGGAATTACCCATTATTTATAGAGGTGAGGTGTGGTGTGGATTTTATCGAATCCATGTGTCCGTTTTGCCTTGGGATTGTCAACCGACAAAGATCCTGGCATTTATGACACATACGGCGTATACGTCATCCTAGAGGCTATACGCGTGCTATTGCATTTATTCTAACGGATTTAACACTCAGCATTTAGAATACTAAGCGTTTGATATTCTGAGTGGTCAGTATTGCATAAACGGATGATTTCTAAGTTCAAAACTAACTTACTCGGTATTTGCTGTTCAATTAATTTCAATGAGTACTCAGCAAAAACAATCATTCAGCATAGTAATTCACTCAGCATGCATATTCATTTAGTTCAGGAATTTACTGAAGAGGATTAAACATACCAATAGCTTCTCTCAGTATGCTGAACTACTCACGGGCCAGTGGCTTCGTGAAGATATCCGCAAGCTGCTCGTCCGTTGGGACAAAGGTCAGCTTGATCTCACCCTTGAGTACATGATCTCTAATGAAGTGATGTCTGATGCTGACATGCTTCATTCTGCTGTGTTGAATTGGGTTCTTTGAAAGATCAATTGCACTTTTGTTGTCACATTTGACTTCAATTGTCTTTGTTTGAACACCATAGTCTTCAAGCTGTTGCTTAATCCATACGACTTGAGCAACACAATGACCAGCAGCAATGTACTCAGCTTCAGTGGTAGACAAGGCTACTGACGCCTGCTTTTTGCTGAACCAGGATACAAGACAGCTTCCTAAGAAGTGACATCCTCCAGAGGTGCTTTTAAGTTCCAGCTTATCCCGTCCATAGTCAGCGTCAGTGTATCCGATGAGTGTGAAATCATGAGTATTGGGATACCATAAACCTGCGTTCACTGAGCTTTGCAGATATCTAAGGATTCTTTTTACAGCAATGTAATGAGATTCCTTAGGGTTAGATTGATATCTAGCACAGTAGCATACTGAGAACTGAATATCCGGTCTGTTTGCTGTTAAGTAAAGTAGAGAGCCTATCATACCTCGATATAATTTGCTGTCTACCGACTTACCATTCTCGTCAGTGCATAGGACAGTGTCAGTGCCCATAGGAGTGGATATTGGCTTGCAATTTTCCAAATCATATTTCTTTAATATCTCCTTGGCATATTTGGCTTGACTGATGAAGATGCCATTCTTTCCTTGTTTGATTTGAAGACCGAGGAAGAAGTTGAGTTCTCCCATCATGGACATTTCAAACTCAGTCTGCATTTGTTTGCTAAACTCCTTGCACATTGATTCGTTAGTTGCACCAAATATTATATCATCAACATAAATTTGGGCCAGCAGGGTATCTTTACCCTTTCTCTTAATGAATAAGGTTGTATCAGCTTTGCCCCTGACGTAATTTCTAGTCAGCAGGAAACTGGTCAGCATCTCATACCAAGCACGTGGTTCTTGCTTGAGGCCGTACAGAGCCTTTTTGAGTTTATAAACGTGGTTTGGGAATTTAGGGTCCTCAAAGCCTGGAGGTTGATTAACATAAACCTCCTCGTTTATAACTCCATTAAGAAATGCACTTTTGACATCCATTTGGAATAATTTAAAATTCATGTAAGATGCATATGCACATAGAATTCTAATTGCCTCTAGCCTTGCCACTAGGGCAAAGGTCTCACCGTAGTCAATACCTTCTTGCTGACTATAGCCCTGAGCTACAAGCCTTGCTTTGTTCCTGACTACATTCCCTTGTTCATCCATCTTGTTCCTGAAGACCCATCTTGTTCCAATGGTCTTTTGACTCTTTGGATGAGGCACTAGCTCCCATACATCGTTTCTTCTGAATTGATCGAGCTCCTCTTGCATTGCGATCATCCAGAATTCATCTTCCTCAGCATCAGCGAAGTTCTTAGGTTCCTGTACTGAGACGAAGGCTACATTGCTGAGGTACTTCCTGAGTTGATTCCTCATCATCAGGGTATTCCCAGCAGAATCAAGGATTGCACTCTCTGAGTGCCCTCTTGGAATCCTTATCTCTTTAGGTAGATTTATATCTTGTGCTGTCTGTGTTTCAACAATCTCTGCAGAAGTAGATGGGTCAGTAAAAGTAATCTTAGGTTCACTCTTACTCTTGGTCAGCCTTTTAGTGAATGACTCAGTAGCTGGTTCTTGGTCAGCGGTTACTGAGTGTGGATCATCTTCGGTCAGCGGCTGGTATCTACCTGCAGGGTTAGTTTCGTCGAACTCCACATGTACTGACTCTTATAGAACTTGAGTTCGCTTATTAAAAACTCTGTATGCTTTGCTGTTTGTTGAGTAGCCTAAAAAGATAGCCTCATCAGCTTTTGAGTCAAACTTTGCTAAGTTATCTTTG
Organism: Euphorbia lathyris; assembly: GCF_963576675.1. Taxonomy (NCBI): domain Eukaryota; kingdom Viridiplantae; phylum Streptophyta; class Magnoliopsida; order Malpighiales; family Euphorbiaceae; genus Euphorbia; species Euphorbia lathyris. The sequence continues at coordinate 41,338,891 of NC_088917.1, read as the reverse complement.
GTATTTAAAATAAAACATTTACAGCCAAAGGCACGAAAGTATCCAATGTTGGGCTTTCGTCCTTTCCAAAGTTCATAGGGGGTTTTCTTTAATATAGGTCTAACTAGAGCCCTATTAAGAATATAGCACGCTGTGTTAACAGCCTCTCCCCAAAAATACTTTGGAAGCCTATGCTCATCCAGCATTGTCCTGGCTATTTCAACCAGAGTTATGTTCTTCCTTTCAATAACCTCATTTTGTTGAGGTGTTCTAGGAGTAGAAAAATTGTGGTCAATGCCGCTGGCTTCACAGAATTCAATAAACTTTTGGTTTTTGAATTCTCCACCACTATCGCTACGGATGTGAGCTAATTTTAGGTCTTTATCATTTTCAATTTTTCTAACCAAATTTGAAAATGTCTCAAAGGTCTCATCCTTGCTAGTCAGCAAGATGACCCACGTGTACCGAGAGAAGTCATCTACAATGACCAAGGAAAATCTTCTTCCACCCAGACTCAGCGGCTGGACTGGACCGAAGAGATCCAAGTGTAGTAACTCTAACGGACGCTTAGTTGAGACAATATTTTTGCTGTGAAAAGATTGTTTGGTTTGTTTTCCAGCTTGACAAGCGTGGCATAATTGATCTTTTTCAAATTTAAGTTCAGGCAGTCCCTCAACCAATTGCTTTCTTGCTAGTTTGGCCAGGAGGTCCATGCTTACATGACCAAGTCTCCTGTGCCATAGCCAGGAATTCTCTTCCTTTGATACTAAGCACACAGTTTTTGAAAACTTTTTCTCTAAGTCTAGCATAAAGACATTATCTATGCGAGGGGCAGTTAAGATTAACTCATTTGTTTTACCCTCGTATATTTTACATCCAGTAGCATCAAATATAACTTTTCTCCCATTGTCACATAGCTGAGCTACGCTGAGTAAGTTATATTTGAGTCCGCTGACTAGGGAGACAGATTCAATAGTAGGATTACCTCCAATGGTTCCTGACCCTACTATCTTACCCTTCTTGTTGTCTCCAAAACTTACACTTCCTCCTCGTTTACGCTCAAACGTGATGAACTGAGTTTCATCACCAGTCATATGCCTCGAGCATGCGCTGTCAATATACCACATCTTTGACTTCTCGGCACATCTCAGGCTTACCTGCATTGTAACTAGTTACTTTTAGGTACCCAATTCTTTTTGGGTCCTTGCTTGTTAGGTGCAATAGGTAAAGCATCATATTTTATTTTATGGCGACATACTTGGACAGTATGGCCATTCTTTCCACAGAAGTCACAGCTGACCTTCTGTTTAGGATGTTTCACTGACTTGTCAGCACCCCAGTGCTGAGCGTGCCAGCACACCTTAGTGGTGTGTCCTTTCTTCCCACAAAAGTCACACTGGACTCTTCGCTGGGGATTCCATCTCTGCTGAGTACCTTGGTACTGAGTTCTCAGAGGAATGTTTGTTTTATTTGGAACCTTTAGTTGGTTCTGGATAGTTGTGACGTCCTTTCTCAGTTTCTTTGAAACTGATTAGACTTCAGAGACAGACTCATGTATGATCTTCATGTTATCATGCAGAGTTGAATTGTCCTGAAGAAGGAATCTGAGGTCACTCAGTTTGACCTCTTCCACTTCGTCACAGCGCCTGCTGAGTGCTCTAACTTTCTTATTACACTTCTTGACAAGTGTGTAGAGATCACTCAGGGCATTAACCATATCGTTTCTGAGCTGGGGGAGAGTAATTACCTCATTTGATTGCTCCTCGTCATCTGATGCGACGGATAGGTCAGCATGCTCAGAGACGCACGGCTCAGCAAGTTCGTCAGCCATGAAGCATATCTTTGCTGACTCGGTGGCCTCAGCTTTTGTAGATGAAGACTCATCACTGTCACTCCATGTAGCCACCATTGCCTTTTTACCGCTCTTCTTGTCTTTCCTCAGTGTGGGGCAGCTTGACTTAATATGGCCGGTTTGATGGCACTCAAAGCATGTAATGGGCTTTGAGCTGTCCTTTTTGTATTTGCTGTCGCTTGAGTCAGCTTTATACTTATCAAACTTTCTGTAAGGCTTCTTAGAATATTTGTCATTCTTCCTGAATAGCCTTTTCATCTTCCTTGTGAACATAGCCATCTCCTTATCATCAGTTGAGCTCCCATCAGTGGAGTCAGCTTTTATGACAAGAGATTTCTGCTTCTTGTCTTCAGATTTTTCCTTCACCTCGAAGTTTTTCATAGATATCTCATGGGTCAGCAACAAGCCGATGAGTTCGTCATATTTGTAGGTGGTTAAATCCTGAGCTTCCTCAACAGCTGTCTTCTTTGCTTGCCAGTCTTTAGGAAGACTCCTGAGTATCTTTTTGACTTGTTCTTCCTCAGTGAAGATTTTCCCAAGTCTCTTGAGCTCATTAATGATGTTGGTAAACCTTGCATTCATGTCTGAAATGCCCTCATCATTGTTCATCTCGAACAGCTCGTACAGTCTCATCTGCTGATTCACCTTGGACTCCTTTACTTTATTGGTTCCCTCGTAGGTGACTTCCAGCTTTTTCCAGATCTCTTACGCCGACTCACAACCTGAGATTTTATTATATTCTGCAGCATCGAGTGCACAGTGAAGCATATTGATAGCCGAAGCGTGATTTTGAAGCTTCTTAAGATCATCCTTTGTCCATTTGGCCTCAGCTTTTACAACTGTTAGGCCAGCCACAACTTCGACAGGTACAAATGGGCCTTGAACTATAGATAGCCAGGCACTCATATTTGTAGCCTGAATGAAATTTTTCATCCTATTCTTCCAGAAGGTATAGTTAGACCCGAAGAATAGGGGAGGCTGAGTGATGGACATCCCCTCAGGCAGTATCTGAGTTGTTTGGTTTCCTGGGAGAAACCGAGTACTATTTTCGCCCATGGTAAGGATCAGCTTAAGGTTGTTAGACCTTTTACAGAGAGCTTTTAGGCTCTGATACCACTTTGTCGTCCCTTATAACGTTGCAAGTATAGTTCCAAGGGGGGGGGTTAGGAACTATTTAAACTTTTTACTAAGTTTGGGCAAACTTCTTTGCTTAAGAGAAAAGGATTTCACAGCGGCGCTGAGTGATCAGTAAGATACTGGCTTAGTCAACTGGTGACTAGGTCAGTTTCTTGACTTGAGTCAGGAGATAGCACTTAAAGTCTATTCCTGAGCTCAGATGTTCGATGCGCACAACTCAGCTTGACCTCTTTACTTTGTCAGTTTTTGGTTATTTAAGCAAGCAATATATATAAGGAGTTTAAGGTAAGAAATACGTTACTCAGCAGATTTATCTAGGTTCGGCTTCTTCTAAGCCTACGTCCTGTCCCCGGAACAAGTTCCGAGATTTCGAATCCTCTACTGAGCCCTTTAAAGGTAGAGCCTCAAACCTTTTACAATCTTAGCAACTGAGTATAACAAGAGTACCTTCCTCTATACCTCTACTCAATCCTAATCTCTCGCTGAGTACTATAACCGAGTACTCAGCCTCTCCTTTCTAATCTCTAGAAATGATAAGTATTTTGTCCTAAACAATGATTGCTAAGACACCTTAAATGATTGAATAATCACTCTAGACTTTTACACAAAAGATATTGAATGTAGTGTAAGATTGCTTTGCTTTTTGCTTGCAGAACTTTGCGTAGAGATTTGGTCAGCGTAATGGCTTGATCAAGTTCTGTGTTGAAGCTTCTGATGGCACTCTATTTATAGAGACGTCTGGGCATCGGTCATTTCGAATTTCGAAATAACCGTTGGAGGGAAATGGCTTCCTGTCGTTGTCATCCTGACTTGCTCAGAGCTCTCGGCCAATCAGATTGGTGTATCTTCTGTCCTCGGTCAGCTTTAAGACAGCTCAGCAGAATGTCTCTCCTTTTATGGTAAAGTCAACTAGACAGCATACTGTGTCGTCTGAAGTTTACCCAAAGTGGAAATACTTTGTCTGGAAGTTTTCCTTAGCCAGCTGCTGTCTTGTACGCTTTGTCGAGTCTACTCAGCAGCTTCATCTTGAAGTTGTTCCCGAAGGTCTTCTAGATCCTTCTTTCGCTGAGTTGCGTTTTGTCCAAAGCGACAACGTTTTGACAAACGCGGGCCGAGTTGTACTGAGTTGTTTGACTTGGGCTTTGACATTTGTATTGGGCTTGGGCCTTTTAATTCTTGTGTCTTATAAACAATTTAACTCAACATTGAACAAACACATTAGTAGAATAAATCAAAGCATTTAAACTTAGTGTGTTTAGAATATGTATTTCAATTATACTTAAACAATTTTGTCAAATCAAAATTATGTGGAAAGGTGTTTCAACAGGGTTAACGACAGAATCAACCTGTCTTCTTAACGGACTCAGGGGGAATGATTACAGACTTGCCAATAACATACTCAGTACATCATTCCGTTATGCAAGGATTAAATATAATTCTTGAAGAAATTAATTTAATAGTTGCATACGGCCAGAAGTAGTAAGAACCTAATGGATCACACATAAGACTTGGAACCAAAAGAGAGATGGATGTCATTAATAGATGGAAGCCCAATTGAGCCCAGTAAGGCCCATTTAAATAGAGGGGGCCGAAATTTGTATGTAATAAATAAGGAATTATTTTAATTCCATTAATCCTAATTTGATTAGGTTTGTGAATTAAATTAATTAAGGGATAATTAAGTTAGGAGTTTTAATTAGATTAATATACTCCTATTATTATCCAATTAGGTTATTTATTATTATCCTAGATATATTAGATATATAATGAGATAATAATTGGGAATTCTATTCCAAATTGAATTCCTATTAAGTAACCTATTCCTATCTAACTAGGGTTTAGATACAAGTGATTATATATACCCCCTCTATACATGAATTTCGGTCAACCCTCTCTAACTAGCAAAAGTGATTTTCGAAATCCCTACCTTAGAGAAAGAGAAAGAGAATTCGACTCCCCTAGTTCGTGGACAAGAATTCATACGGCTTCCATCGATCGATTAATTTCATCTATCTCCCTTTTCTTTGATCTTGTGTTGGTTAATTAGAGGCAATCTATTTGGGTTGCATCTCATACGGTTGATTCTAACTTAACCTCACCGTGTTATACTTCGTGCTTGGGAACTCGGAGAAGAATTATGGGCGCTTCTTTAACAACGGTAGATTGTTCTTCAAAAGGTATTTCTTCTTATCCCTCTTTATATGAAATAACGATTAACAGATCCTATGGTTAAAAGGAAGTAGGCTAAAAATTTTATATTTCCGCTGCTATACCTTAGTCTAATTCCCTTCAGATGGGATTGGCAAAATCTTTGACTTTTTCTCCCACAGGTTAGTCTTTTGCAACTTGCGTCTTATGTTGTTTTTGTGGATGATGAAGAGGGCGATGGCTGGTTCTGGAGACTCACAGCTTCCGGAATTTTCTCGGTTAAGTCAGCTTTCATCACCATGAAGCCGAGCAGCAGTGCAAACACTAATGCTGATTTGAATTGGTCTGATTTTTGGAAGCTTAGAACTACTGAACGAATTCGTCACTTTGTCTGGCTAGTTAACCATAAGGCAATTTTAACAAATGCAAATCGTGTCCAAAGGCATATTAGCTCCGATGCAAAATGCCCTTCGTGCAATGACGTTGAATCTATTATCCATGTGTTGCGTGACTGTGCTTAGGCTCGGGAAATCTGGAATTTCTTCATCCCCCAAGCATGGAGGACGACATTTTTTACCGGTGAGGTGCGAGAATGGTTAAACAAAAATGTTCAGTCCAGGTATTGTTGGAGAAATACCTCGTGGGCTTCTTTGTTTGTTACCGCCTGCTGGTGGATATGGAGGTGGCGAAATGAGGTAGTTTTTGCAACGTGCGATTTGAACACAATATGTTGGGGTGAGCTTATAATTAATCAGGCCAGAGAGTATATGAGTAGCGAGATGGTTTTGGGACCAAGCATGGGTGGCTATCGTGAAATTCTGGTTGTTTGGACACCTCCATATGAGGGTTGGTTTAAGATAAATTGTGATGGCACAAGTAAGGGAAACCCGGGCCTGCAGCAACAGGGGGATTGATAAGAAATGCATATGGAATTTGGGATGGGGGATTCATGTGCAACTTGGGCTACTGCATGGCAAGCCTTGCAGAATTACGGGGACTGTACTACGGTCTTGTCATGGCATGGCACAGAGGTTTTAAGAAGGTTATTATAGAATTGGATTCACTAATGGTCGTCCAGATGGTTACTGACTGCAACACTTCAAACCAGCGCTACTTCTGGATTATTGAGAGATGCAAGCAAATGTTGAATCAAGCTTGGGATGTCAAAGTGATTCATACCTTCCGAGAAGGTAATCGAGCCGCGGATTGGATGACGAACTTCGTGGAAACTTTTTCTTTAGGTCATCACGAGTGTGATAGGCCGCCTGCAGGCCTCCGGGACATCCTACTGGCTGATCGAATTGGAACTAGTCTGCCGCGCCGAACGGGGAACTAGTTTTCTCTTCGATTCTAGTTAGTCCAAGTTTCTTGTTTTTGTTTTTCTCCTACTGTTTTTTCTTCTGTTCTGTTTTCTGGGGTCTGTTTTAGCCCTTCCTCGTTTTACAAAAAAAAAAGATACAAAAATACTAACATAAAAGTAATTTTTTTACTTTTTAAGTGATTTTTTCTATTTAAATTATTTGGAATGACTTTAATAAAATAAAAAAAAATCACTCACTTTATTAAAAAAAAAAAAGTTTAGTGAAATTTGTGAAATAGACCCTAAATTTTAATGACCATCTGTATAATTTACCATAACTTATAATACACTTATGGCACAAATTTTATGCCATCAAGTTGCCTTGCTACTAGCAGGGCCGACTCTAGGGGTAAGCTGCATAGACAGTTGCTTAAGGCCTCTGATCGAAATTTGTTTCAAATTTGATAATTATTAAGATAGTTATGGTTTAAAAGTATGTAGACTTGGATTTATTACAAAATGTAGTGCTAGGCTAAATGGTAAATGTGTGGTGGAGTTGTTTGTGAGGTTGGGTGTTTGATCATTTGATTTGTATGTTTTTTTTTTGTAGGGATTGGATTTGTATGTTTCTTACTATTATATAAAGTTCTTTTCTTTTTATTTTACATATATGTTTTTTATTTTTATTTTTATTATGATTTTTATTATTATATAATTTTAATAATTATTTTTTTATAATCTTAATTTTTTTTCTTAAACCAAAATGTTAATATATATTCAATTTAAAATGACTAATATATATTGACTTACTTATTACAATATATTTTAGAACAAAATTAATTTTCATTAATTTACTTATACTATTGAGTTAATTACATTACAACATGTATCAATCAAATTTTGTATGGTGAATATTTTTTTACAAAATCAAAATGAAAATTATAATCTAGTAGGACAACAATTTATAAAAAGGCTCGAATATTTATGGACCACCGCAAAACATTATAGACCACCGCAAACCATTTCTTATCCTTAAAAATAATATATGTAGTTTTTGTGGGCTTGTTGATGCGCCTCCGAGCTGTCGCTCTAGAGACTCACTAAGGGATAAATGTACCCCGTCGTTATCAAATAATAATCTGGACAAGTTCAAGTATCGAATCCACAGGATTTATACCGCAAGTACCAAATTACTAGGCTTCTAATGTTATCTAGGCTATGGGGGTTTGAGATTGAAGGTTGTTTAAGTTAAATTACTCCTAATTAAATTAAACCTACTCCTAAATGACCCTTAAATAATGTAAGTTAATCTGGAATGATACGGGGTGATACGATAATACTAAATTCAATCATATTTTATCATTTAATAGCAAAACTAATCCAAGTTACTTGTGCCTAAGGCGATTAACCATACTTATCCTTCTATGGTTCCTAGCGCGTGATTCCCTTGTAAGGCTGAAACTAGCTCTAAGGCTCAGAAATTTGGGCTTAATCTTCCATAAGGATGTCAATCTTATAGGCTCTGACTAGGTTAGATTCAGCTCACAATATGTGCCAAGTTAATTTTTGGATTTATGAATGAGTTAACCCAGAAAAGGAAAGCGTAAGACTCAGAATAATAATAACAATCAATTGAACAAAACGAAACTTGAATTAATATTAAAGATGAAGAATATGTTTGTCACGATGATACAATTAGCCTAGGATTCATAGAATGGATTAGAGGCAAACAGAATATAAAAGATAAATAAATCCCTTTCAGGGAACCTGTCGACTAATGCAAACGTCTTCCTAGGACTTGAAGGATGGAGCCTTGAATAATCCTGGGGGAGCAGGGAGGTTGAAGGTTTCATGTGTCTTCTATAGACGACTTAAATTATTCGTATCTGATAGCTCCCATTTATATAGGGTTTTTAGGATTGTTTTAGCTCGTTTTTGCTTTATTTCCATTCAATTTCAGTATCATTTTGCTATCTTTCAGTCAAAATCAGTAATTTCCATTATTTATGGCATTTTCTGTATTTTCAGGTGTTTTGGGACTGTTTGAGCATTTTTCGAACCAGACCCGTGCCTTGTGGAGCACCTCCGGACAATTCAGGGACCGTCAGAGCAAATTTCGGAAGTCCAGGGACCAAATCAAAGAAAAACCGGACTCAGCCCCAATTTAGTGCCTGTCTCGCCGAGACAGTGCCTATCTCGTCGAGACAGGCCCTCGTCTCGTCGAGACACTGCCCGTCTCGACGAGACGAGGCGGGCCGATGGTTCCCAAAGGGAACCATCGCGTGGTGTCTCGACGAGACGCCTAGTGTCTCGTCGAGATACCCTCGTGTCTCGTCGAGACACCTCTTGTCTCGACGAGATAAAATGCTGGGAAGCAATTTCCCAGCGTTTCCTCACTCCCTAGGCGCGAATTTCAACCTGCAAAATGCCCAAACTACCCTAACTAAGCCTGCACTATAAATAGAACATGATGGCATCTTTGTTAGGGTTCTTCCTTTTTCCTTTTTTTTCTTCTCTCTCTCTCTCTTTCCTTGTATTCGTTTTTATTATTTTACTTCCATTGTAACAGTTCTTAGCTTGGGGGGGAAGATTGATATAGGAGAGTCCTCTCCCGGTTTGTAATCAGAATCAGACGAAATCGGGTTTTATATTCCTAATTCCTTATTCTGTCTCTTGCTTTTTGCTTATTTGAATTAATGATGATTCAGGCTTATAATGCGTGGTATAATTGCTTGTTTAGTTTAACTATGAACTAATCCCCATCCAATCTGGGATGGGGATGAATTGATTGCGTAACCATGTATGATTAGGGATTTAGTTTACTGGATTGTTTCCAATTGATTAGATTATGCGAGCTTAATGTCTAGATTTGTCAGAGATAGGATGATTGCTAGAATGAGATTCGATGATGATCAACTAGCATGACATAGCAGAACCTAATGCCTTGAGTCTGACAAATTTAGGATTGCAGATAGGTAGATACCTGACCAAGGAATTACCTAATCCGAATTAGCAAAATCTGACCTCGCTAGAGACCACTAGGAGTGCGGGCTAGTGGCTGGGCTACGGCTTTAGCCTTAATCACCACAGACCCTAATGCTTTGCATGCCCTAGGTTATATGCCTAATCAAGCCGTCAACCAAATGCATGTGAATAGACTACGGGAGATTGACAATCTCCACGTGGTTAATTAGGTGGTTACCGTCAATTATCATTATGAATGAAACTAAATCCCAGTAAATCATACATGGGATCCAATTAAGGGAATCCCCATCTTAGATTGTGTCATCAATTAATTCGAATTCTTCCCTATCAAACGTTTTTATCTTTTATTTTAGAAAATTTGCCTCTTTAATCACTCCACCACATATTTAACCTTCTGAACAATTGTGTTCCTACCTTGGGCCGACTAGTTGTGATAAATAGTCCTTGTGGTTCGATCCTGTGCTTAGCACTGTATTACTTGCTGCGATAGTATACACTTGTCCTATTAACCGCTATATATTTTACGAGCATCAGTATCAGCCAGGGGTCTTAATGGTTTGATAGAACCCACTTATGGTCATTGGGTTTCAGGCCCATGTCTGGTTGAGGACGGACCCTTAGGATCGTCCACACACAACTCGTGGGATTGAATAAATGTATAATCATAAATACATATTATGTATTTAATCATAATGGAATATGTTAATTAATTGCCAATTAATTAATAAAGGGATATAAATTGATTATTTGTTCTTACTCTTTACCACTTCACACTTCCTCTTATTTCTTTTTAGTTTTAGTTTGCTTGATTTTAACCCATTTTATTTGTGGATTATGTTTTAGGATTCCTTTTTTTTTAGTTTGCTTGGTTGTTCTTGTTGTTTTTGTGTGTTTTTTATTTTTCCATGGCAGATCCCTCCCGAAGAACCACACGCCGACGCTGCTGGGATTCACTCCCCGAGGAATTGGAGCCCATCGAAGGGTCGGTGCAAGCCCGAATAGTTCAGGAACCACGACGTCCTCCTCATGTCCCTGATGTAAGTCGCCTAGCGATATAGTGATGAGGTTATTATGTGTGTGTTACGATTAAAGTCTTTTTACGTGCTTTAACTCTACTAGACGCTACTACGTAGGGGCAAGTGTACCCCGTCGTATCAAGTAATAATCCGGTTAAGACCGGGTATCGAATCCACGTGATTTATAACCACAAGTATTAAACTACTCGGTTCTATTCGTTATCTAAGCGGTGAATACTTTAGTTTGGTTTGGGTGACAACTACTGTTGGTCCCTTATAACGTTACAAGTATAGTTCCAAGGGGGGGTTAGGAACTATTTAAAAAATTTAAGCTTAGGGCAAACTTCTTTTTCGTTAGAAAAAGGTTTGGACGGCGGCGCTGAGTGAATAGCAAGATACTGGCTTAGTCAACTAGTGACTAGGTCAGTTTCTTTACTTGAGTCAGGAGATAGCACTTAGAGTCTATTCCTGAGCTCGGATATTCAACGCGCACAACTCAGCTTGACCTCTTTACTTACTCAGTTTTTGTTTAAGCAAGCAATAAATATATAAAGGAGTTAAAGGTTAGAAATATGTTACTCAGCAGATTTATCCAGGTTCGGCCTCCAAGCCTACGTCCTGTCCCCGGAACACGTTCTGAGATTTCGAATTCTCTACTGAGCTCTTTAATGGTAGAGCATCAAACCTTTTACAATCTTAGCAACTGAGTATAACAAGAGTACCTTCCTCTATACCTCTACTCAATCCTAATCTCTCATTGAGTACTATAACCGAGTACTCAGCCTCTCCTTTCTAATCTCTAGAAATGATAAGTGTTTGTCCTAAACAATGATTGCTAAGACACCTTAGATGATTGAATAATCACTCTAGACTTTTACACAAAAGATATGAAATATAGTGTAAGATTGCTTTGCTTTTGCTTGGAGAACTTTGCGTAGAAATTTGGTCAGCGTAATGGCTTGATCAAGTTCTCTATTGAATGAAGCAACTGATGGCACTATTTATAGAGACGTCTGAGGCATCGGTTCATTTCGAATTTCGAAATAACCATTGGAGGGAAACGGCTTCCTATCGTTGTCATCCTGACTTGCTCAGAGCTCTCGACTAATTATATTTGAGTATCTTCTGTCCTCGGTCAGCTTTTGGTCAGCTCGGCAGAATGTCTCTCCATTTATGGTAATGTCAACTAGACAGCATACTGTGTCTTCTGAACTTTACCCAAAGTAGAAATACTTTGTCTGGAAGTTGTTCTTAGCCAGCTGCTGTCTTGTACTGTTTGTCGAATCAACTCAGCAGCTTTGTTCCGAAGTTGTTCCTTGAAGGTCTTCTAGATCCTTCTTTTGCTGAGCTGCGTTTTGTACATAACGACATCGTTTTGACATACGCGGGCCGAGTTGCCTTAAACTGTTTGACTTGGGCTTTGACTTCCGTATTGGGCTTGGGCCTTTTAATCTTGTGTCTTATAAACAATTTAACTCAACATTGAACAAACACATTAGTAGAATAAATCAAAGCATTTAAACTAAGTGTGTTTAGAATATATTATACTTAAACAATTTTGTCAAATCAAAATTATGTGGAAAGGTGTTTCAACAACTACAAACTACTTCTAAACTATGGTGAAACAGACTCGTATAATTCAAACTCCAAAGAAGTGATACGGGTGACGATAAGTTATAAAATATAATAAATAATAATTCTGAACATATACGAATGATAATTTACTCTTGCAAAGACGACTATGTGTAGAACGACCGACCCGTGAGGTACTTAGACTACGTGGTTCCTCCTAAAGGCGTGTCTAATGCGAGGGATCTGAAACTAAGGCTCGTAAGTTCCGTGGCTTATCAATTCCTACGGTTTCCGGTGTGTCAATTCCGGTAAGGCAACTCCTATATGGCTCCCAAAAGGTACATCCCCCTACACAATAATCAATTACGAATATCAAAACAAGAAATAAATATTAACACGTATAGAGAAACGGAAATTGTAAATCATATATTATAAATGTGGAACGCGTAAATGCGGAATACAACCAAGCCTAGTACATAGGAAGAGTGCAAGCTAATTAGCAAGTAAGAAGGGAAGAAGAATCGGCCCTTGGAACTAGCTAACCAGACTCAAGGCCGTCTCGTAGGTCTTGGAGGTGGAACTCTCGAGCTTGGTGGAAGAGGATGGACGAAACTTCGACGGAGTGACGAGATAAGTGTACAAGCTCTCAAGGTGGTAGAGTTTTGTTACATAAAATCTGAATGAATGAAATGAGTGCTAATCACTCTTATTTATACACATCAAGTTCGGGGGTAAAATCATAAATACACAAATTACAAGTAAGAATTCACATTGTAAATGTAGGTCTCACATGGAACGCCCCGCGTGTCTGGCAATTACCCATCCCGTAAAAGATTTCTCTTACGCGTGGACTGAATTCAGAAGAGTTGACTCATCCACGCTCCGTGTATACCAGGGTACGCCCCGCGTGGGTGAGTCTCTGGAACTATTGTCACTATTTCACACATTGCACGCCCCGCGTGCTATGCTTTACGCCTCGCGTGGTTGGTGTTGACCTTATGGGAACGCGCATGTTGACTGCCGTGAATTAGAGGGAATGGTACAGCTGAAAGGCACGCCACGTGTGAGGCATTCTACGCCTCGCGTACTTCTGAATTACCAATTCCTTAGTTGTTCGTTCTATCTCATACCTGCAAAATGCAACTTACGAGCACTGAATTAGCTTGATGTTTTATTTTTCTGAAATTAATCAAAAGTAAAGGAAATTCTTAAAAGTATAGGTTTTATTTTTATTTTATTATTTATTTGAAAACACACTTGTTTTTGTAATTAAACTTAATTACTAGCTCATAAAACTGGCATACGCACACAATATTTGAATGGCTTCTAACCTTGCTACTGGAGCAAAATTTTCACCATAGTCAATGAAGGAAAATAGGCAGTCATGGGGCAGCGGAAATACAAATTTGTTTACCTATTTCCTTAAACCAAGATCCGTTAATCGTTATTTCATACAAAGAAGGATAGAAGGAAATGAAGGAAAATAGGCTAATGTATAGCAGCGGAAATATAAAATTTTTAACCTATTTCCATTAACCCCAAGATCCGTTAATCGTTATTTCATACAAAGAGGGATAAGAAGGAATACCTTTTAGATGTTCTATCTACCGTTGCAAACAAAGCGACCGCAACTCTTACTTCGAGTTCCCGAGCACAAAACAAAACAAAGGAAGATCAAGTTAGAATCAACCGTTTATAACAACCAAAGTAGATTCTCTCTAATTAATCAACACAAGATCAAGGATAAAGAGAAAGAGATGAAAATCAATTGAACGGATGGAAGCGGTGAAAACTCGTCCTCGGTTAGGGGGGTTCGAATTCTCTCTCCTCAAATTCAAATAGTGGATTTCGAAAATCCTTAGTAGGGGGGTATTTATAATCACTTGTATCTAAACCCTAGTTAGATAGAATTAGGTTACTTAATAGGAATTCAATTTGGAATAGAATTCTTAATTATTATCTATTAATATATCTAAATATAAAAGATAATAATGATAACCTTATTGGATAATAATAGGAGTAATATAATCTAATTAAAACTCCTAACTTATTTATCCTTTAATTAATTTAATTCATAATCCTAATCTAATTAGGATTTGATAAAATCAAATTAATTATTTATATATCTAATATACATAAATTTCGACCCCCATGGTAATTGGGCCTTATTGGGCTCAATTGGGCTTCCATCAATTAATTAACATCTGTCTCTCTTTTGGGTTCCAAGGTGTGACCCATTAGGTTCTTATCGCTTCTAGCCGTATGCAACGTTATTAAATAATTTTCAAAGAATTATATTTAATCTTTGCATAACGGAATAATGTACAGAGTATGTGATTAGCAAGTCCGTAATCATTCCCCTAGAGCTATAAGAAGACAGGTTGATTCTGTCGTTGACCTTTCCATATTAGTTACGGTATAATTCGATCCTTTATCAACTACGTCCTTGAACTGAATCTTATGACTATGGGTGATGTCAAGTCACATATAGCGAGACGTTCGTTTTACTTGTTCTGGCCGAGTCAACTCCAATTAGATAGGTTAAGAGAAATCTCATTTCAATCTCAAGCTATCACCTTGCAAGGATTTAGAGTCAAGACTTCCACAAGCGATCCATGGACATATCTCCCATTTATCGGGAGTGATAAATGCTCAATCCAATGTATAACAATCCCACAATCACTTCCTATGATACCCAACGTCTGCTGTTCACACCCTAGAGTCATCTCTGTTAAGGATCGTGTTACACCAGAGTCAAAGCGTCACATTCCGTAATCCAGAATACCAATTAACATTCCTTTGAGTCTGAGGATTATTTATACCTATTAATACCAATGAGATGAACAGGTGACAAGGAAGAATCTACCCATCCTGTTATCTCAAGTCGGGTCCCCAATCCTAATGAACTACCTTTCATCGGATCCATGTACCTGTCCAGATATCTATATATATGAAGCTTGTGAGATCAGCTTTCTGTCGGACAGAAGACACTGTTACATGCAAGTCTCAACCGCGATATGTCAATCCTAAACATATTGCTTGACTTGGGGTGGTTTTAAGTTTATTAGTTTATTATAAAGTTTTGTCTCACTTCATGCTTGTATGAACACTTTATAATCACTTTAAACAAACTTACGGATTTCCTTTTATTAGACTTTATTTAGTGCTTAAAAGGGTTTTGCCTTTATATAGTTATAAAACATATATCTCATTAAAACAAATGATATAAAGAACACTTCATTTACATTAAGTCTGTATCCTAGAACAATTGTCTATAGGACACTAAACCCCAACATACTCCCACTTGGACTAAAGCCAATTGTTTCTACAACTTATCCCAGTAGAAGTTAGATGACGATCATGTACTTTCTGGGTTAAGGGCTTTGTCAACGGATCTGCAACGTTGTCCTCTGTAGGTACTCTTTCTATTCTCACATCTCCTCTTGCCACAATTTCTCTTATAATGTGGTATCGCTTAAGGTAATGCTTGGATGCATTATGAGACCGTGGTTCCTTTGCTTGTGCAATGGCTGCATTGTTATCACAGTACAGTGTAATGGGATTTACAATGTCAGGCACCATACCAAGTTCAGTAATGAACTTTCTAATCCAAACTGCTTCCTTTGCTGCTTCCGCAGCAGCGATATACTCTGACTCGATCGTAGAGAAAGCTACGCTTCCTTGCTTGGAACTCTTCCAGCTGACCGCGCCCCCATTTAGGATAAACAGGTATCCTGATTGGGATTTAAAATCGTTCTCATATGTGAGATGACTTGCATCTGAAAATCCTTCTATTTTCAGATCCCCTTCTCCGTACACTAGGAACATATCTTTAGTTCTTCTCAAGTACTTAAGAATGTTTTTGACGGCAATCCAGTGCTCGTCTCCCGGATTTCCTTGGTAATGACTCGTTACAGATAACACGAACGCTACATCAGGTCTAGTGCATAGCATATCATATATAATCGAACCGATTGCGTTGGCGTACGGGACTACAGCCATGCGCTTCTTATCATCATCGGTTTTAGGACATTGATGATTGTTTAACTTTACTCCATATAGCATGGGTAAGTTACCTCGTTTCGATTCAAGCATGCTAAACCTCTTTAGCACCTTTTCAATGTATGTAGCCTGTGAAAGACCAAGCAGTCTTCTTGATCTATCCCTGTAGATCTTTATGCCAAGTATATAAGCTGCTTCACCGAGGTCTTTCATTGAGAAGTTACCAGATAACCAAACTTTTACCGACTGTAGTAGAGCTACGTCATTTCCCATTAATAATATATCGTCCACATATAATATCAGAAATGCAATAGAGCTCCCACTTGCTTTCTTGCAAATGCAAGCTTCTTCGCTATTTTGTTCGAAACCAAATTGTTTTATGGTTTTGTTAAGCCTAAAATATACCTAAAATATCATCGATAATTACATCAATATTACTACGAATTTATGCTATTTATACCTATTTAGAATATTTTTACTCCCGAATATGTTTCTTTCTTGCAAGGTACATAAATATTTGGTAAAATCCAAATAGGAATAAAAAGAGCTCAAAAATAGAAGAAAAGCCCTACAAAAGGAGTCGAAGACGACGAAAATTAATAACGCCAAGTCGAGGACACGAACGAGAGCCAAAGAGGTGAAAAACACTCTGTGCCGTGACCGCGGCTCCCAATATTCATGGTCGCGACACGCTTCCCTCAGCCCTCCTTCCCTTCGTCCGAAGTACAAATTGTTGCTCCCCCATTATCGGTAAAGAATTTAATATTCTCGGTACGAGCAGGAGATTTTAGAAGCCTAGTTACACACTTTCGTTTTCCACGAAACGCGATCGTTCGGGTGGATAAAGACGTCCTTTCGCAGCGGACACGATCCTTCACAACGGACACGACACTTCAATCAAGACTCTTCAACATCTATAAATAAAGAATTGATGGAGAGTTGAAATATAATGTTATATGTGTAGAAGAAAGAGATTAGTGTAGAATTTATGCAGAAATTCCGAGTCAAGTGATTCAGAAGTTAGATTTAGATTCTGTTCAAAAGCAATATGATGTACACACATTATTTACTAAATAATAACAAACTCAGTAGCGTTTAGACATTGTTCCAGTTTAGTTTTCATTTTGGTAGTAGACCGACCCAGTCTCTATTACGAAGATTCAACGAGAAGATTGAGTAGAGGATTCGCCCCTGAGCCTGACAAACTCTAACGAAACCCAAGGAAAGGATTGACAACCCGTTCACTTGCACGCCGTCGAAGAATTCAATGCTCCATGTTCTCTGTAAACTTGTATCAATTTATATTTCATCTAATAAAGTCCGTTCTATTCGATAGATTTTTATGCAGCACTTATGGTAACCAATCCACTAAAGTGACTGCTGGTGTTTTCATTAAAACGTATTTAATCCAAAATCTTTACAAGGAAACTTTGTTGAACACTTAGGCAAATTATTATCTCAAAAGAGTTTTAATTTGATTAAGGGCAACTATCCCGAAAGGGTTTTGTCGCGTTCAAAGCCAATTAATTAGAGGTTCCGTCATTTATTTCATCCTTATAATTCGTACAAAGTTTAAAGTTGTTTTCTTTGCTTAATGCAAACAAATACATTCGTTTACTTTTCTAAAGTACTAAAACGTTCCTGTTTTGCAAATTCATTTTTAAATCAGAATATTTTCTAACATCTTCATATTCTAATCTAATTCTTATTCTAGCAATTTCAAAACCAAAAACCGATTAAACGATTTTTCCATATTTCAAACCTAAAATTAAATTTAATCGATTCAAAATAAGTTTTTGTTGAAAAACGTTCCCTGTGGGATCAATATCTTTTATTACTACAAGCGTATACCGTGCACTTGCGGAAATCGCTCAACAGGTTTCGTCAAAACGCTTGTTCCAGCTTCTAGATGCTTGCTTGAGTCCATAAATGGATCTCTGAAGTTTGCAAACTTTGTTTGCATCCTTTGATATGAAACCTTCAGGTTGCATCATGTATACATCCTCAAGCAGGTTTCCGTTTAGGAAAGCTGTTTTCACATCCATTTGCCAAATCTCGTAATCATAGTGAGCGGCAATAGCAAGCATTATTCTGATTGATTTGGACATAGCCACAGGAGAGAAAGTTTCGTCATAATCAATTCCTTGTTTCTGACGATATCCTTTCACTACTAACCTAGCTTTGTAGGTGCTAACCTTTCTATCCATGTCAGTCTTCTTTTTGAAGATCCATCTGCACCCAATGGGTTTTATCCCTTCGGGTGGATCAACCAAAGTCCACACTTGGTTGGTATACATGGAATCCATTTCAGAATCCATGGCTTCAAGCCATGCTTTAGAATCTGGACAGTTAAGAGCCTCTTCGTAGTTTTCGGGTTCGTCGTCTAGCACGGGAACCTCATCATCATCTCCCACTAGAAAACCATATCTAATAGGGAGTTCACGAACTCTTTGTGATCTACGAAGGGGTGGCACTTAAGTCTCATCTAATGGGACTTCATCGGGTTCCTTAACCGCTTCTGTTGTTTCAGTTGGTGTTTCTTGTTCTTGAACTTCATCAAGTTCAATCATGCTTCCCTTTTCTGTGTCTTCGAGAAACTCTTTCTCTAAGAAGGTTGCGTGTTTGGATACTATTACTTTCTGATCATCTGGATGGTAGAAGTAATATCCCATAGTTTCCTTAGGGTATCCAACGAAGAAACATTTGTCAGATTTAGAATCTAGTTTGTCGGACGCGATGCGTTTGACATATGCTGAACAACCCCATACTCTCATGAATGAGAACACGGGTTTCCTACCAACGAACAATTCATATGGTGTGGAACTAGCGGATTTAGTTGGTACTCGATTTAGGGTGAAGAGGGCAGTTTCTAAGGCATAGCCCCAGAATGTCTTTGGAAGTAACGCTATGCTCATCATGGATCATACCATATCTAATAGGGTATGGTTCCTCCTCTCAGATACACCATTGTGTTATGGTGTATAGGGAGGTGTCCATTATGAGCATATCCCACATTCAGTTAGATAATTCAGAAAATCATCTAAAAGATATTCGCCACCTCGATCTGATCGAAGTGTCTTTATTTTCTTTCCTAATTGATTTTCTACTTCATTCTTGAAGCATTTGAATTTCTCAAAAGCTTCGGACTTGTGCTTCATTAAGTAGATATAACCATATCTCGTATGGTCGTCTATGAAGCTTATGAAGTATCTGAATCCTCCTCTTGCTTGGACTGACATAGGACCGCATACATCTGAATGAATGAGTCCTAGAGTGTCTGATACACGTGTTGGGGTTTAGTGTCCTATAGACAATTGTTCTAGGATACAAACTTAATGTAAATGAATTGTTCTTTATATCATTTGTTTAATGAGATATATGTTTTATAACTATATAAAGGCAATCCCTTTTAAGCACTAAATAAAGTCTAATAAAAGGAAATCCGTAAGTTTATTTAAAGTGATTATAAAGTGTTCATACAAGCATGAAGTGAGACAAAACTTTATAATAAACTGATAAACTTAAAACCACCCCAAGTCAAGTGATATGTTTGGGATTGATATATCACTATTGAGACTTGTATGTAACAATGTCTTCTGTCCGACAGAAAGCTGATCTCACAAGCTTCATATATACAGATATCTGGACAGTTACATAGATCCGATGAAAAGTTGTTCATTAGGATTGGGGATCCGATTTGAGATAACAGGATGGGTAGATTCATCCTTGTCACCTGTTCATCTCATTGGTATTAATAGGTATAACTAATCCTCAGACTCAAAGGAATATTAATTGGTATTCTGGATTACGAAATGTGATGCTTTGACAATGGTGTAACACGATCCTTAACAGAGATGACTCTGGGGTGTGAACAGTAGACATTGGGTATCACAGGAAGTGATTGCGGGATCGTTATATATTGGATTGAGCATTTATCACTCCCGATAAATGGGAGATACATCCATGGATCGCTTGTGGAAGACTCGACTCTAAATCCTTGCAAGGTGATAGCTTAAGAGTAAGAAATACAAATTTCACTTAACCTATCTTTTTGAGTTGACTCGGCCTGTACAAGTAAAACGAACGTCTCGCTATATGTGACTTGACATCACCCATAGTCATAAGATTCAGTTCAAGGATGTAGTTGATAAAGGATCGAATTATACTATGACTAATACGGAAAGGTTAACGACAGAATCAACCTGTCTTCTTATAGCTCTGGGGGAATGATTACGGACTTGCTAATCACATACTCTGTACATCATTCCGTTATGCAAAGATTAAATATAATTCTTTGAAAATTAATTTAATAACGTTGCATATGGCTAGAAGCAATAAGAACCTAATGGATCACACATAAGACTTGGAACCTAAAAGAGAGATAGATGTTAATTAATTGATAGAAGCCCAATTGAGCCCAATAAGGCCCATGGACATAAGGGGGTGGAAATTCATGTAGTGATATACATGAATAACTAATTTGATTTTGTTAATCCTAATTAGATTAGGAATATGAATTAAATTAATTAAGAGATAATTAAGTTAGGAGTTTTAATTAGATTAATATACTCCTATTATTATCCAATAAGGTTATTATTATTATCCTTAATATATTAGATATATAGTGAGATAATAATTAGGAATTCTATTCCGAATGGAATTCCTATTCAGTAACCTAATTCTATCTAACTAGGGATTAGATACAAGAGATTATAAATACCCCTTCCCTTGAGATTTTCGAAATCCAAGCAAGCCATACCCTACTTGTGATTTTCGAAATTCACCTAGTCCAAGAGAGAGAAAATTCGACACCCCTAGTTCGAGGACGAGATTTCTCTACGGCTTCGTTTGATCAATTAATTTTCATCTATTTCTTTTATCCTTGATCTTGTGTTGATTAGTTAGAGGCAATCTACTTTGGTTGCTATTCAACGGTTGATTCCAAATTAATCCTCCCGTGTTTTATTTAGTGTTGGGGAACTCGGAGAAGAGTTGTGGGAACTTCATTAACAACGGTAGATTGATCATCAAGAGGTAATTCTTCTTATCCCTCTTTATATGAAATAACGGTTAACGGATCTTGTGGTTTATGGAAATAGGTTAAAATTTTTATATTTCCGCTGCTATACCTTAGCCTAATTTCCAACAACACGCTCACCTTTATTGCTAAAGGGTGTCTTTGTCATTTTACCTTTTAAACATGCTTCGCACGTTTCCAATGATTCAGGATCAATTGAATTTATAAGCCCATCTTGATGTAGCTTAAGCATGCGTCTTTTGTTTATATGGCCTAAACGACAATGCCATAAGTAAGTTGAATTATCTAGCTTATGTCTTTTGGTATCAATTGCGAAAACAGAAATTTTGGCATCTAACACATAAATCCCATTTTGTGATATTCCTGAAAAATAGAAGATCGAATCTCTATAAAAATCGCAATGGTTTTCTTTTATTGAAATATGAAAACCGTCGTCAACGAGACGGCTAATAGAAATAATGTTACGAGACATTTGTGGAACGTATAAACAGTTCCTTAATTCTATTACAAGCCCAGAGGGCAAATTTAAAACATAATCTCCAATTGCGAGGGCGGCAACTCTTGCTCCATTTCCTACTCGCAAGTTTATGATTCCTTTCTTTAATTCCTTAGTCTGATTTAGTTCCTGCATATTTGTACAAATATGAGATCCGCATCCGATATCAAGTACCCAAGATTCAGACTGTGAAATTGTATTTATTTCAATATAAAACATACCAGATGTTGAAGTCCCGGCTTCTCACTTCTTGAGGGTAGCTAGGTACAACAAACAATTTCTCCTCCAATGCCCCATTTCACCACAAAAGTGGCACTTGCCTTTGGGCTTCTTTAATTCCTTTCCCTTTGTTTCGGTGAGCATTCCCTCATTGCCTTTCTCAGGATGGTTTGGATCGGGAGATATCCCTTTCCTTTTCTTTGATCCTTCAATAGTAAGGCTTGGTATCTCCTCGTTTTCTTTTATATTGGGCTCGACTGTCTCAAGCATATGTGCAAGCTCTTCAAGAGAGGTTTGCAAGCCACTCGCTTGGTAGTTCATGATGAACTGCGAGTAACTCTCGGGGAGGGACTGAAGAAGTAAGCTCTCACTTAGTTCATGGTCCATCGCATTTCCAATACTAGAAAACTTGGTGATAAGGCTAATCATCTTGGCACAATGTGCCATTACAGATGTGCCCACCTGCATCTTGCATCCATATAACTGCTTTGTTATTTCGAAGCGTTCGCACCGAGTATGATTCACAAATAACTCTTTTAGGTGCTTCACCATGGAATAGGCATCCATATCTGAATGTAGTTGCCTTTTAACTTTCGGTGTCATAGATGCAAGTATGATGTCTCCTGCTTGATCGTCATCAGCCTTATGCTTCAAGTAAGCATAAAATTCTTGGTAGGGAGCATCACCCGTTGGGTAAGGGGGTATCCGTGTATCAAGTACATACCCTTTCCTTTCGAACTTCAAAACAATTTTGAGGTTACGAAACCAGTTGATGAAGTTTGAACCGTTCAACTTGTTATCGGTAAGAATGTTTTGCAGATTGGTGTTAGTCATGATTTTAAGAGTGTTTTATTAAACCTGAGAGTGAGAAAGAGTAAACGTATGTTATTCATTTGCTTTAAAGTACATCAATCTAAAATTATAGGCCTTTTAGTTTATTTCAGATTGCTCCCACTATTTTGCCAAATTAATAGCCCTCCATATTAATTCGAAGAATTTCACAAATCCTTTAGTGAGCTAGGATCCTAACTCCTGAGATTTTGCCTTGAGTTTACTCAACAAGCTAGTCTCATTCGTTAGGTAGATTCATGTAATCAATCACATCTTTAATGTGATTCCTAGGTTATTGGGTTACTAACTACATTAGTAACTAATATGCTATTCATATTAATCCCAACCGTATTGCCCATTAGTTTATGAAAACATGAGTTTACTCATCCAATTATCATAATCTAATTTAAGTATTACCCCATATTCATGAAAAATGATTTTCGATAATTCAGGTGTTACCATAAGACCCCGAGCTTGAGTTTACTCAACAACCCAAAGGCCCTCAGTACTGCCGGCTGAATTATAATATTAGGGAGGGGCAACCGATTTTAATAACTTGCTTATTTACTTAACTTTTTAATGAGAGATTTTATTTTAGGTCTCATAATCTAACTTAGTCTTGATTTGCTTTAGCATACATCAGACACATACATTGGCGTTATGGAAATATCATCTAAATTATTCCGTCGAGCCAGAGACGGAATAAAAGGGCAAACCTAAGGAAATACTAACTATTACATATTTCTCTTTTAGGTCCTCCGCCTTCTCCATGGCGCCTTGAAATTACATATTAATTTCTATACTACTAAAGAAAACTTCAATTGAATTGAAGGGAATTAGATGAGAGGAGAAATTACAATAGATAGTAGAAAGGCAGGACTCGCATGCCCTATTTCAAAAATACCAAAAGACTAAAAGAGGGTCCAAATATGTCCATAACTCCAAACATGCATAGACTCAATTAAATAAATTTAATTGGTTGATTACATAAGTATTTTATGTAATATTTAGGTTAATCACATTAACTCAACAAATTAACTTTCATCCAATTTTACTTCTAATAGTTTCGTATCCTTTTATATTAAACTTTTAGATTAATATAACTATACAAAACTTTTAATTATGCACGACCCAATTATTTTGATTTTAATTCATTTAAACATTTTTTATTTACAAATAGGTAAAACAAACTTTTAAATAAATTTTCATTCGATAATCAAAACAGAAAACTATTAATTTCTGAAACATATACATATATATATATATATATATATATATATATATATATATATTTAAAACTAGTTTTTAAACGATTTAAAAACTAAGTGGGTCTCGGGCCGGGCCCAAGGGTGGGCTGCTGCCGTTTGCAGCAGCCCTAGGCGTCTGACCCGCCGCTGCCTTGCGGCAGCGGCGGCCAGGCGCAGCACGGCAGCAACCGCGACAGTAGTCGGGTCGCGCCGTATGGCGCGACCCGAACTGTTGTAATATATATATATATATATATATCAGTTTTAAAACAGTTTTAAAACGATTTTCAGAAAATAGGAAAAACTATTATAGATTTTCCGTTTTATCTTTTAGAATGAATAAAATTGATTTTATCAATCTAACCATAAAACTAATAGATTTTGTTATAATGATTATCAACCAAAATTATTAGGAACATGTGCATAACCTATTTTAATTAACAATTAATTAAAACTTATCTATCTTTTAGAACTAATTAATCAAAACAGTTTTGTTAATCAACCTAACTATAAATATTTATTCAATCTGATTGAAAAACTTCTAAATTTTCATATATGAAATAATGGATTTAACGTAGGCTCTGATACCAATGAAGAAAAATAGGCTAACATATAGCAGCGGAAATATAAAATTTGTAACCTATTTCCATTAACCCCAAGATCCGTTAATCGTTATTTCATACAAAGAGGGATAAGAAGGAATACCTTTTAGATGTTCTATCTACCGTCGCAAACGAAGTGCCCACAACTCTTACTTCGAGTTCCCGAGCACAAAACAAAACAAAGGAAGATCAAGTTAGAATCAACCGTTTATAACAACCAAAGTAGATTGTCTCTAATTAATCAACACAAGATCAAGGATAAAGAGAAAGAGATGAAAATCAATTGAACGGATGGAAGCGGTGAAAACTCGTCCTCGGTTAGGGGGGTTCGAATTCTCTCTCCTCAAATTCAAATAGTGGATTTCGAAAATCCTTAGTAGGGGGGTATTTATAATCACTTGTATCTAAACCCTAGTTAGATAGAATTAGGTTACTTAATAGGAATTCAATTTGGAATAGAATTCTTAATTATTATCTATTAATATATCTAAATATAAAAGATAATAATGATAACCTTATTGGATAATAATAGGAGTAATATAATCTAATTAAAACTCCTAACTTATTTATCCTTTAATTAATTTAATTCATAATCCTAATCTAATTAGGATTTGATAAAATCAAATTAATTATTTATGTATCTAATATACATAAATTTCGACCCCCATGGTAATTGGGCCTTATTGGGCTCAATTGGGCTTCCATCAATTAATTAACATCTGTCTCTCTTTTGGGTTCCAAGTCTTATGTGTGACCCATTAGGTTCTTATCGCTTCTAGCTTTATGCAACGTTATTAAATAATTTTCAAAGAATTATATTTAATCTTTGCATAACGGAATGATGTACAGAGTATATGATTAGCAAGTCCGTAATCATTCCCCTAGTGCTATAAGAAGACAGGTTGATTATGTCGTTGACCTTTCCGTATTAGTTACGGTATAATTCGATCCTTTATCAACTACGTCCTTGACCTGAATCTTATGACTATGGGTGATGTCAAGTCACATATAGCGAGACGTTCGTTTTACTTGTTATGGCCGAGTCAACTCCAATTAGATAGGTTAAGAGAAATCTCATTTCAATCTCAAGCTATCACCTTGCAAGGATTTAGAGTCAAGACTTCCACAAGCGATCCATGGACATATCTCCCATTTATCGGGAGTGATAAATGCTCAATCCAATGTATAACGATCCCGCAATCACTTCCTGTGATACCCAACGTCTGCTGTTCACACCCCAGAGTCATCTCTGTTAAGGATCGTGTTACACCAGAGTCAAAGCATCACATTCCGTAATCCAGAATACCAATTGACATTCCTTTGAGTCTGAGGATTATTTATACCTATTAATACCAATGAGATGAACAGGTGACAAGGAAGAATCTACCCATCCTGTTATCTCAAGTCGGGTCCCCAATCCTAATGAACTACCTTTCATCGGATCCATGTACCTGTCCAGATATCTATATATATGAAGCTTGTGAGATCAGCTTTCTGTCGGACAGAAGACACTGTTACATGCAAGTCTCAACCGCGATATGTCAATCCTAAACATATTGCTTGACTTGGGGTGGTTTTAAGTTTATTAGTTTATTATAAAGTTTTGTCTCACTTCATGCTTGTATGAACACTTTATAATCACTTTAAACAAACTTACGGATTTCCTTTTATTAGACTTTATTTAGTGCTTAAAAGGGTTTTGCCTTTATATAGTTATAAAACATATATCTCATTAAAACAAATGATATAAAGAACACTTCATTTACATTAAGTCTGTATCCTAGAACAATTGTCTATAGGACACTAAACCCCAACAGGAAATACCTTATATGACGTACTAGTTGTTGGAGTTTACTGTCCTAAAGACAATTGTTTAGGATATTGATATTAATGAATAAATTGTTTATTTAATCATTTGTTTAATCAGATATATATAGCATTAAAACATAACTATATATAAAGGCACAAATCTTTCATAAAGAAAAAGTAACCCTAAGTTTCTTTAAGCAGTTATAGAGTGTTCATACAAGCATGAATTGAGACTGTACTTTATAACAAGATCAATAAACTTAAAGTAAACCCAAGTCAAGTAATATGTTAAAGGGGTTGGCATATTGCTGTTGAGACTTGCATGTAACCGTGTTTTCTATCGAGACAGAAAACTGATCTCACAAGCTTTAGATATTCAGATATCTAGACAGTTACATGGATCTGGTGAAGGAGTTCATTAGGATTAGGACCCGACTTGAGATAAAAGTATGGATTGATTTATCTAATGTGTCAACTGTTCATCTCATTGGTATTAGTAGGTATAACTAATCCTCAGACTCAAACATTCGTTAATTAGTGATTCTGGATTATGGAGTCTGATACTTTGATTTTGTGCAAGCACGATCCAACAAGTGAGAGCCTAGGGTATGTGAGAGCAGGGTTGGGTGACACACAAAGTGATTGCAGAACAGTTAATGTCAGATTGAGCATTCGTCAATCCCGATAAGTGGGAGATATATCCAACTGGCCGCTTGTGGTGAATTAACTGAAATCCTTGCAAGGTGATAGAGTTAAGAGTAGAAATAGACATTTCACTTAACTTATCTTTTCAGAGTAAATTCAACCTGTACAAGTAAAAACAGACTCTTCATTATATGTAACTTTGACATGTTTCATAGTTATAAGGAATTGACCGAAAGGATATAGTTGATGAAGGATCGTATTATACTGTACCTAATGCAGAAAGGTTAACGTCAGTTATCAACCTGACTTGTTAATTGCTCTGGGGGAATATCATAGGTTCTGCTAGTAACAGCTCGCGACGGTATTCCGTTATATATATGTTGGAATTAATCGTGATGAATAATTTCATAAGATATATACGGCTAGTGGCAATAAAGAACCTAATGGGTCGCATATGGGACTTGGAATCGGAGGACGAAAGTGTAAATTAGTGAGACACAGTGCATGGGCCGAAATTCATATATTAAATAGGGATATTAGTTTGATTTAATAATTATAATTAGATTATGGTTATAAATTAAATTAAAGGATTATCTGATAATATTAATTAGAAGTTTTATGTGATTGAAACTCCAATTAATTATCCCTAACACTAATTAAATTATTAATTTGATTAATAATAATTATCTAGATATAATTAGTTATTATTTAGATAATAGTTAAGTGTTTATTTAATTATCTAATTAGTAATCCTATTCCGAATAAGATTCTAATTAATTAATTACCTAACACAACTAGGACTAAGGTTTTGAGAAGTCTATAAATAGACTCCCTAGCCATAAATTTCGACACACTCAATACAAGGAGAAGAGGAACCGTTCCGTCTTTCGTCTCAGCTAATTTACTTTATTTCTTACTCCCTCTTTGATCTCATATCGATTTCTGTTAGAGACAGTCATTGCGATTGCTATACTTTAAAGGTTGATTACTGATTAGTTTTGTTTTTCTATGTTGAACAAAAACGTTCGTTGCTCACGGGTTGATTATAAAAAGTTGTGGGCACTTTGTTTGCAACCGTAGATAGTTCTTCACTAAATGTATTTCATTCTATCCATCTTTATATGAAATAACAATTAACAGATCTTGGAAAAGGGAAATAGATAAAACAATCAAATTGAATGAATATTTATTGTTAGGTTAATTAATTAATTGGTTAGTTTAATTAATCTAAAGATAAATATGTTTTGATTACTTGATAATTAAAACTGATTATGCATAGTTCCTGATTATTTCGGTTGGTAATCGTTTAAACAAAATTAAAGGTTTTATAGTTAGATATTTAAAACGTTTTAGTTTTTGTTGAATCTAAAAGATAAAACTGATTTCTGATATTCTGAAAAATTGTTTTGAAACCGTTTTGAAACAATTATATATATATGTATTTATTCATAAAAATAAATAAATAAAACAGTAGCGTCGGGGTCGCCGCCGCGAGGCAGCCACCCTACGCCACTGTTGTTGTTGCTAGCGGCAGCAACTAGTGGCAGAGCGACGCTGCTGCCGCTGAGGCAGCAGCGCCGTGCCGCCTGCTGCTGCCCTAGGGCAGCAACTATGTCGTTGGGGTCAGGCCGATTAAATCGGCCCGGCCCAATCACTGGTACAGGTTTTTTTAAAGTGTTTTAAAACAGGCTTGGGTTTTAAATATATATATATATATGTATATAGATAAATGGTTTTCAGAATATAATTATTTTGTTTTGATTATCAAAATCAATTTATTTAAAAGTTTGTTTTACCTAAATATTTGATATAAGTAATTCAAAGAGTTAAATGAATTATAGGAATTAATTAGGATATGCATAATACTGATTTTGTAGATGTTATATTAATCTAATACGTACTTGCTACAATTTGATTAGATTTAATATAAAGGATGCAAAATTAACAAGAATAAAATTGGATCTAAAATTAATTAAGTTGTTAATTTGATTAACTAACAAAATATTACATAAATAATTTGTGTAATCAACCAATTAAATTAAATTTAATTGAGTCTTTGCACGTTTGGCGTTATGGACATATTAGACCCTCTATAATAGTTATTTAGTCTTTTGCTATTTTAAATAGTGCTTGTGTGTCATGCCTTCTCTTACTCTCTATTGTATTTCTCTTCTCATCCAATCCCTTCAAGTAAATTGAAGTTTCTTAGAAATTGAATATTGTTGTAATTCAAAGCGTCAAGGAGAAGACGGAGGACCCAAAGAGAAATATGTAATAGTTAGTATTTCCCTAGGGTTGACCCTTTATTCCGTTTCTGGCTCAACGGAATAAACTTAGAAATATGTCCATAATTGTCAATGTTGAATGTATGAGTGTCTGATGTATGCTAAAGCAAATCAAGACTAGGTTAGATTATAAGACTTAAAATAAAATCCCTCACTTAATAAAAGTTAAGTCAATAAGCAAGTTATAAAATAGTTGCCTCCCTAATATTATAATTCAGCCGGCAGTACTGGGGGCCTTTGGGTTTTTGAGTCACTCAAGCTCAGGGTCTTATGGTAACACCTGAATTATCAAAAATCGTTTTCATGAATATAAGGTTACGACTTAAACCAGCCGAGAATAATTGGATGAGTCACTCATGTTGTTCAAAGCTAGTAGGCAATATGATTGGGACTAATAATCAAAGATATATTAGTTACTAATGTGGTTAGTAACCCAATAACCTAGGAGTCATATTGTTGATGTGATTGATTACACGAATCTACCTATCGAATGGGGCTAGCTTGTTGAGTCACTCAAGGTGAAACTTCGCTAGATAGGGTCCTAGCCCATTAAAGAATTTGAGAAATTATTCTGATTAATATTGAGGGTTATTAATTTGGTAAAATAGTGGGAGCAATTTAAAAACATAAAAGATAGACGTATTTAGATTGTAAATGAATTAAACAAATGAATAACATCCGTCATTTTTTCTCACTCTCAGGTTATAAACAAATCGTACTCTAAAAACAATCATGTCGAAAACCGATCTAAGAATTATCCTTACCGATAACAAGTTGAATGGTTCAAACTTCACCGACTGGTTTCGTAACCTCAAAATTGTTTTGAAGTTCGAAAAGATAGGTGTTAGACGAGGTGCCGCGGCCTAATCTCCCGGGCGGACCGGGGGGTGGACACCTCATGGCGACGTAAGCGGTGATTGGCGCCGAAAGCAACCAATCGTGGAATCAAGCTGCTCGACAGGACCGGAGCTCGGAGATATGGAAGAGTCGCCACCCACGAATGGGAAAATGAACACCGATCCCTTGCGGGAGACCGGTGTGGGTTCGGGAAACTTAGGTACGAGCCGAGAAGGCTAGCTCCTTTCCGGAAAAAGGCTACTAGGCACCCCGACATCGCCCGATTATGAACCACCGGCCTCCTACTCAGCATGTTAGGCGATAACGGACTAATCGTATACTTCTTTAAGTTTAAAATTCATTTGAAACCTTTTCTTTCTCATTTTGGAAACCGTTTTGAGCATATATTATTGAAAAGCCACTTTAGTAAAGAATCACCCATTTACATCAGTTCAATATACATATAAAAGAGAGGGGAAGAAGGAAGAATTGATTTGTTTACAACGTGATTTACATTTCGTGTTGCGTGTTAATTCTATACTAACTCATTTCCCCCAAAACGAGTTCATTTACATGGTTCGCACCTTAATCGCCGTTGGAACGATTTAGGTACGTTTCAAAACCCCGTTTGATGAAGTCCGCCTGAATCGCCGTTGGAACGACTCAAGTGTTTGAAAACATTAAGGTAAAAACCTTTAATAAGAAAACGTGGTTAAGCATACAAGTCAATTTATTTTGTACAAATCATTTAAGAAAACGATTCAAAACTCTATTATTTATAATGAAAACGATTTTAATTACAAGGTTCGCTTAATCCGTCGTTGGAACGGACTAAGGTTTTAAAACGTGATCTTTTAAGAAATGATTTAAAATGCCAAGAAGACACTATTTATCTACATTAGGAACCTCTAAAAAATCTTTAGTTTAGATAATTAAATTGAAAACTCTTTTTGTGATTTATTTTCCCCTTTTCACTCAATGGATTCTTTACTTGTCATAATTACAACAATAAACATATTAAATCCAAACTCACTCCCAAATAAAGCCCATTTGAAACATGGACCCATGAATGACCAAAAGAATAAAGAAAATAATATAGGCATATATATATATATATATACATTTTAGCCAAAAAGAAACATGAAATAAAGGTTAATGAAAAGATACTATACAATACATATATGCAAATACTAAATATAATACATTTTTACTTTAAATATGTGAAAATAATAAATAAAACCCCTAAATAAGAAAATATCATTTGTCCCCTAAATAGTTTTATCTAATAATAACTAATATAGCCCAAATAGCCCAAAACTATATATATACATACCTAATGTAATTTAAATGTCAAAATAATATCCATTTATCCACAGAATGTCTACTAATTAATCACTCCCAAAACACCCAAGTAAATATCATTTTAAAATAAAATTCATTACCCTTTAAGTAAAGGAAAAAGAAAAGAAAAGATATATATACATATACTTATATTTAAAATAAAATAAAAAATGATATATAAACATTCTAAATAACCATATGTATCAAATGTCTAAAAATAGTTTGAAAATATATATTACATAAATACACATATATATACAAAGGACCAAAAGTTTAAAAGTTAAGAAACAGGGACCAAAATAGCATTTTTTACATTCCATCAGATTTACCGATGGAAATCCGTCGGTAAACAGCAATTAGTGACAGAAACGAAAAATTACAGCAGCACTGCAATTGTTTCCAGATTTATTCAAAAGCTTTAAATTAAGTCTAATTCAATCGTTTTGGATTTCCGAACTACCAAAAATGGGTCATAGTCAATAACGGAAGTTGCTAAAACGACGTTTTTTATTTTAAAACATTATTTGGAAATTTCTTTAAATTAAAAACTTATAATTACAACGTTTTCAATACCCGAACTACCTTTTTATCGGATCACGGTTCGTATTGGGATATCAAAACGAGGTTTTTTTTATTTTAAAACAAAACCCAATTTTATTCAACACGAGATGAAAATTAAATAAATACCCAAAATTAAATAAAAAGTGATAAAATAAATGAATAACTAAATAAATAAAAACATAACATAAAAATAAATAGAAGAAGGAAATAAATTAAATAAAATAAAAGAGTCTAGTCCTCGGATAATACCTTAAGTTCGGTATTTACGGTTGACGTCGATTGATTCCACGAATCGTGCTTCCCGATGTTTTTGATAAAATTTTAACTTTTAGGAGATTTGGAATTTTTAGGAAAAAAAATGTTTTTTCCCAAAAAATAAATTTTCTCTCTCTAAAAATGTCTAGAGTGAGAAAATCCTTCCAAAAAAAGCTCATCTCTTTCCCAAATGCATGGGGATCCGTGCCTTTTATAGGAAATCGGATCCCCGGAAGAATGGGCGACGCCCGAGCAAAATCGGGCGTCGCCCAAGAGGGTTGGGCGGCCGCCCAAGGCATGTTGGGCGGCCGCCCAACCTTCCGTTGGGTTATCGCCCAACATTGTTGGGCGATCGCCCAACAATAGTTGGGCGGCCGCCCAACATTATTGGGCGATCGCCCAACAGCGTTGGGCGAGCGCCCAACGAAAGGTTGGGCGCGTGCCCAACTGCCGTTGGGCGTTCGCCCGACGTTGTTGGGCGCTCGCCCAACAGCCGCCGGGGCGCGTCTCGCGCCGTCGGGCGTGCACGTTCCGTGTCCGTCGATCGCGCGTTTCGTGCCGTCGGGCGCCCACGCGTCGTGGCCGCCGAACGCGCGTTCCGCGCTGCCGGGCGCACACGCCCCGTGGCCGATGAGCGCGCGCTCCGCGCCGCCGGGCCCGTGCATCGCTCGGACATCGAGCGCGTGCCATTCGTGGTTGGACGCGTGCGTCCGTCGGACGTCGAGCGCGCGCTTCGTGTTGTCGAGCGGGCGTCCGACTATCGTCGAACGCGCGTCGGCTGCCGCTAAGCACTCGCACCATGCCGCTAAGCATTCGCGAGCAATCCGATCGACAACAGCGACCCGCCGTAACTTTTTCTTCCTTATTATGTACTTATTATTTTTTTTCAAAACTTCCGGAATCAACCGCTTCAACCGTCTTGTTTTCAGGTTTTCGTCACAGGTCCTCCGACTCGGTGTCTACAGTTGCCCCTACTTTCCTATTTTGACAGTGATGTGTGTGTTTTGAAAACGTTTTTTGCTAACGCAACACATGCAATGCAATGTAAAACATATAAAAGTAAAAGACACGTAAAGAGTAGGAGGAAGAATACCTGACCTTCGCGCTGCGCGTTCCGGTGTTGTTCTCCGATTCTTTCCAGCCTCGCCTTTGAATCGGCCGTCGGTGGATGTTCTTCTTACGGACCCTAGCCTGAGTTGACTGTGGGTAAAATTGGCCCGAAAGCAACCTCGGTCGTGGACCGTAGGTAAGATGGCTAAAAAGCTACCTCGGTCGTGAACCGTAGGTAAGATGGCTAAAAAGCTACCTCGGTCGTGAACCGTAGGTAAGATGGCTAAAAAGCTACCTCGGTCGTGAACCGTAGGTAATATGGCTGAAAAGCTACCTCGGTCGTGAACCGTAGGTAAGATGGCTAAAAAGCTACCTCGGTCGTGAACCGTAGGTAAGATGGCTAAAAAGCTACCTCGGTCGTGAACCGTAGGTAAGATGGCTAAAAAGCTACCTCGGTCGTGAACCGTAGGTAAGATGGCTGAAAAGCTACCTCGGTCGTGAACCGTAGGTAAGATGGCTAAAAAGCTACCTCGGTCGTGAACCGTAGGTAAGATGGCTAAAAAGCTACCTCGGTCGTGAACCGTAAAAAAGCTACCTCGGTCGTGAACCGTAGGTAAGGTGGCTCAAGGGCAAAAAGGTTCTTTCTAATGATTCTGAATTCTTTCAAAACACCGTTGTCTGTATTTTCTCACTGGAGCTAGTGTCCTGGAGGTTCGAATGGTTTGGTAGGAATGTCTTTTTGGTTCGGAATGATTCACATTGTCGATTATTTTTCTGTTGACTGTCGTCTGTATTTTGACTAGTGCCACTGTTCTGTAAAAATTGGCTGTCATCAGGAGTTCATATCTTGACAGTATTGGTCGCTGTCTGGGAGAAACGCAGGCTGAAACGGACTGCAAATCGGAGGTTTGTGCGCCTGGTAATTAATTATTTACTTTTTACCTTTATGTCACATCGTACTTTTTTCACTATTTACGGGAATGCCATTCCTCTTCCCTATATAAGGTGGTGGGGTTCCATTTCAACCCCACACCTTCTCTCTCTTCGTTCTCTCTCTAGATTTTGATTTGGATTATTCTCGGGATGGATTTGGATGAATGCGATGGCACGAGAGGCATGGAGGAGGTTTACGTGAACCTGGATAGAGTGGACCCTTTCCACGATCCTGAGACACATCTGAGCCGGACACGCTGCAACGAGGTAAGTACTTTCTCACTTTTTCGTTATTTGATTCAAATTCTAGGCTTTAGTATTCCTATCCGAACATGATTTGCATGCTAACCTTTAGATTGCCTTAGAGGACTTTAGCTAGAAAGCGTGAATTTCTTTACTTACAAGTAACACTTGTTTATTTCTGTGTAAGAATGCGCACTATATGCATGTGAATAGTAAAACTACGAATTTATGCATGCTAATAGTAAAGACAATGTGAATAGTAAAACGTGAATAGTAAAAATGTGAATAGTGCACGTGAATGGTGAAAACTTAACTAATGCATGTAAATAGTAAAAACGTGAATAGTGAAAACGTGAATAGTGAAAACGTGAATAGTAAAAACGTGAATAGTGTACGTGAATAGTAAGATCTTAACTAATGCACGCGAATAGTAAAAACTTAATTAATGCTCCTTGTCAATGCGGACGAGAGTGGATTAAAAAATAAAGAATTAACTAAACCTTACATAAACGACCCTAAAGGAGAGATTTTTACAGAAAGTTGGTCCAAATTGACCAGATGTCTCTAGGTTAGACCCCGACTGAAAGAATAACTAGTCCTAACGTGTTTTCATCAAACGTACGCTTAGGAATCATATTTAAATTTTTCTGTCTTGTTCTTTCTAGTTCGTCGAGATTTCCGGGACTACGGTCGAGATCCATACGTGGTATGCTATGCTAGGCGCCGCGGCGAGAGCCCATGTGCTTGAGTTGGGCTTCGAGCCCTTTATTTCAGTGTTGCCCCGCACCAACGGGGTGTGCGATCGTTTTGGCCTGCGTGCCTTATGCGAGCGGTGGGTTGACTCGACCCACACCTTCCATCTTTCTTTTGGGGAGATGACTATCTCGCCCAGAGATTTCTCTTTGCTAATAGGGCTGCGGGGGAGTAGCACTCCAGTTCCCTTTCGTTTTGATATGATGCGACCGCGGGTCGACCGCGCTAGGCTAGCTGCTTTGATTGGGCCGGGAGTTTACCCAGGCGCCAGATCTTCTCCAGCGAAGTTTGTTTCTACTGCGAGCCTTTTGAGTCGCCGGGATTTTTGCGAGACGGACGATGCTGACTTGGCAGTTCGTAGTTTCCTAGCGTATACCCTGAGTGAGACGATTTTCCGCACCAAGAGCGGAAAGGTACACGCTGGTCTTATTCAGACCCTCAGTGATTTGGATGCGGCAGCGTCTTATGATTGGGCGGGAGCGGGCCTAGCCTTCTTATATAAGTTTTTGGATTTGACTTGCCGGAAGCGCAAGGACTTCGGTGGTTACACATTTGCCCTACTGGTACGTGACGCATTCTTGACTCGCACATTTTATCTTCTTCGCGCTTTTACGTTCATAACCCTTGTTTTTACCGCAGGTTTGGGCGTACGAGAGGCGGATTCTTCCTAGCCAGTCTCGGCCTCGACCATGAGTACCGAGGCTCCCTCTCATGACTCGGTGGAGAGAGTTTGACCTAGGCGCAGAGAAGAGACGAGCGGTGGCGCGGCTCCTAGACTGGATTGACTCGTGGACCCTGGGACAGGTAGATATCTTCTAGTCGTGCTAGATTCTTGTTTGATCGGATCTGACTTTCTCTTTGTGTTTTTTTTAGATCAAGTTTAGGTGGGACGACCTTGACTTTGGTCCCGACTACATGTACGTGACTTTGATCTAGGAGCAGCAGTGCGTGCTCACCGGCCCCTGCGTGCGGACTTGGTATTTGGGCGACCGGGGCATCACCGGGATTAGGGATGCACACTGGTCACCAGGCGAGATTCCCATTTCCATGTTCGCGGTGCGGACCATGCCCTTGTCGGTTATCCGTCAGGACTTGACCCGCCAGTTCGTCGGTAGAGAGGTGTGGGTTCATGCCGGGGGCCGTGATCTTTACCTATCGACTCTGTTGAGTGCGAGGGATGCCCCAGCGGCGGCGATGGAGGTGGATCCTGTGGCAGACGTATTTTCGCGGGAGGCTGTCGCGGCAGTCTTCGGTCAGGAGGAGGTCCCGGTGAGTGGTTTAGCCTATTTACCTTTATTCATGAGATGGTTAGCGGTATTTATTGTGTTTTTATTTGCAGGAGGGGTCCTGGAGGAGCGCTCATCTGTCGAACTTCTTTGGCGGAACTCGAGCTCAGACATCTGCGGGCGAGCCACCCTACTATGTCGGCGAGTCCTCCAGTGCTGCCCGACCGGAGAGGTCCTCCTTCGGTGTGCCCGTTCCGGACTACGGGAGAGATTTCGCCACCGTTTGTTATGATGAGTCCGGGGCAGCCTATGCGGGTGTCGAGATGGCTCCTCCCATCTTCACATCGAGGGTGCCATTTGACCCTTCCGACGCTTCGTAGACTACGAGAGAGACTTGTACAGATTATGTGGGACTGTCCGGTTACCTCCGAGACCGCCTCAGCTTGCGCTGTGCCGATCACCTGGTATGTATCCTTACTTTATTTTAGTGTAGTGGAATGCATGCATGTATGTATGATTTCTGTTCTTGCCTATGCTGCTTTTTTTTTTTGCACATCTGTTTTTCTTCTTTTTTTGTTCCTTTTTTAGAGCGATCTTCACGCCCATGAGCGGAGACGGGGTGAGTCGGTGCGGGAGGCCGATGCCAGGGTTGGCCAGGTGTACCAAGAGCGGAACGACCACTGGTCGGAGGTGATGCGGAGGGAGACTGCTGGACGTCTTGTCGTTGAGGAGAGGGCGCGTGATGAGACGATTGGACGCCTCGCTACCGAGGAGAGGGTGCATGTTGAGACCACAGGATGCCTCGCTGCCGAGGAGAGAGCACGAGTTGCTGAGGAGAGGCTCCGAGTTACCGAGGAGACCTTATCTGCGGAGCGGGCATCGCATTTGAGGGGGTTTGAGGCCTACTGGGACTTCCCTCCATATTAGGCTTATTATGTATTGCTTTGTAGTTTTCATTAGAGTTACCCCGATGTATATCTGATGTATAGGGAATGGGGTGGATAGCAGGTAGGCTTTTTTTATTGTGAAAAGTAAGGTAGGAAATGTATAACTCATGATTCATATTACCATGCATTCAGTAGATTATGATGATTCCAATCATTCTCGTCAAATATATTCATGCTTTTATTTATTTACAAACAACAGAAATACTTAGCCTCTTATACATTGTTTTTGTAATTGCTCAAGTTATAACTATTGTTACCAGGACCCGCCTTTCGGTTTTCGGATCCCGGTGATTTTTCTCCTCTCCTTTTACTATCCCGGAATTTTCAAATGAGTACCCTTTCGGGTTTTCACCCACTGGGATGTCCCTTATTGTTGCATAGGCCGCCCTTTGCGGGTTTTCAACCTATCGGGAATTTTTCTTTCTTTTTTTTTTACGAAAAGTATTTCTTAAGCCTATCCAGGTTGGTAGGTTCGGAGAATTCCATGCCGTCCATGGTAGTTAACTTCACCGCTCCTTTGCTTAGTATCTTCTTCACGACGAATGGCCCTGCCCAGTTAGGTTTAAACTTGGCCCTAGGGTCTGTGTGCGTCACACGAATCTGTTTCAGCACCAAATCTCCTTCTTTGATAGGACTGGTCTTGACCTTTTTATTGAAAGCTCGAGCCATCCTTCTTTGATATAACTGTACATGGTAAAGGGCTTCCATCCTTTTCTCGTCAACTAAAGCCAACTGCTCACATCGCCTCTTCACCCATTCCGTCTTGGGGATTTCTGCTTCCACTGCGATTCTCAACGATCGCTTTTCGATCTCAATCGGTAGGACTGCTTCTGTTCCGTATACCAAGGAGAATGGCGTTGCCCCAGTCGAGGTTCTGACTGTCGTGCGATAAGCCCATAATGCGAGTGGGAGCTGCTCATGCCAATTCCGATGTGATTCCACTGTTTTTACGAGAATCCTCTTAAGATTCTTATTAGCTGCTTCTACTGCCCCATTAGCTTGTGGACGGTACGGAGAAGATCTGTGATGTTCAATGCCATATTCTCGGAAGAGACTTCTTACTTCCCCCTGAAACTGGACCCCATTATCCGTAATCATGTGATGAGGCACTCCGAACCTGGTGATCAAGTGTTTCTCAATGAACTTTCTCATCTGCTTGGATCCCAATTTGCTAAACGACTCTGCCTCTACCCATTTGGTGAAGTAATCGATGGCGACTGCAATAAACTTGTGCCCATTTGAAGCATTAGGCCTTACCTCCCCAATGATGTCAATGCCCCAAGCAGCGAATGGCCAAATAGGCGCCAACACATGCAATTCTATGGCCGGTAGATGACTATAATCCCTGTGGATTTGACAATCGTGACATTTCTTTGCATATTCGTCACAATCTCTTTCCATGGTGAGCCAGTAGAAGCCTTGCCTTATGATTTTCTTTGCTAACACCGCTCCTCCCATATGGGCCCCACAAATTCCCGAGTGTACCGATTCCATTGCCTCGCGGGCTTCTCCTGCATCCAAGCATCTCAGTTGTAACCCATCGATGTGCCTTTTGTAAAGCAAGTCGTTGTGGATGACGAACTGCTGAGCTAACCTTCTAATCACAGCTTGATCCCTAAGTTCTGACTCTGCCGGGTATGTTCCACTTTTCATAAAGTTCACGATATCGAAATACCACAGCTTTTCATCTGCCCCTAATATCATTACGTCTTCGTAGCATGGTTTGTGAGATCTCTTCAATACCAACGGTTTCGAGGCAAGGTTCCGGGGGTTGTCCCAAACTGACACCAAAGTGGCCAAAGCATCCGCCGCCTGGTTCTGCGCTCGAGGAATGTGATAGAAACGACACTCCTTGAATCTTTGTGCCAACCCTTCTAGCTGATCTAGATATGGACGTAGCCTTTCTTCCCTCACTTCCCAGTTTCCTTTTTCCTGTTCGATGATCAACTTGGAGTCACCCCAAATTTCAACATATGATGCCCCCAGTGCTGCTAGTGATTCCAACCCATAGATGCATGCTTCGTATTCGGCCATATTGTTGGTGAGAGGGAAGGATAACTTCTTCGCCATCGGGATCCTTTCTCCCTCTGGTGAAATAAGTAGTACTCCAACTCCGGCTCCATTCGAATTAACTGCTCCGTCGAAGAACATTTTCCATGGTATAACTTCAATTGCGTTTAAGTGCTCATCGGGGAAATCATAGTTTATCTCTTCTACTTCTGCGCTCAGGGGTTGGTTGGCCAGAAATTCTGCTACGGCCCTCCCCTTGATAACCTTCTTCGTTACATATTCAATATCAAACTCGGACAAGAGCAACAACCATCGGGCTAGCTTCCCTGTTAGAGACGGAGTTCGGTATAGATACTTCACGGGGTCCATCCGGGAAATAATGATCACTTTGTAAGATTGAAAATAGTGCCGTAGTTTCTTTGTTAGCCATACTACTGCTACGCACGTCTTTTCGATCATGTTATACTTAAGCTCGTACTCCAGGAACTTCTTACTCAAATAATATACCGCGTGCTCCACGCCCGTATCCCCTTCCTGGGCCAGCATTGCCCCAATGGATCGCTCCTCGATTGCCACATAGAGGAGCAGCGGTTTTCCCAGTTTAGGCGGTCTCAGAATTGGCGGATTAGACAAGTAATCCCGGACCTTCTCTAAGGCCTGCTGACACTTATCATTCCAAATCGTGAGTTGATCTTTCCGTAGCAACTTAAAGATCGGCTCGCAGATTGCAGTGAGTCTTGCTATGAACCGGCTGATATACTGAACCTGCCCCAGAAACCCTCTCACTTCTTTCTCATTCTTTGGTGCCGGCATTTCTCGTATGGCCTTCACTTTGCCGGGATCTACCTTAATTCCCTTGTTTCCGATTATATAGCCTAAGATTTTCCCCGATGAAACGCCGAAGAAGCACTTCTTCGGGTTTAACCTTAGCTTGAATTCTACAATTCGGGCCAAAAACTTCTCGAGTGCAGCAAAATGCCCCTCTCTCGTCTCTGATTTGACCATCATGTCATCCACATAAACTTCTACCTCCTTGTGTATCATATCATGGAACAGTGCTGTAGCCATTCGCTGGTAAGTTGCCCCGGCATTCTTCAAACCAAACGGCATCACCCTGTAGCAGTATGTTCCCCACTCAGTTGTGAACGAAGTTTTTGCTTTGTGTTTCTCGGCCATCTGAACTTGCATGTAGCCCATGAAACCATCCACATTCGTGTGTAAGACGCTCGATGCTGCACTCTCGATCAATACGTCAATATGAGGCAATGTGAACTCATCTTTCGGGCATGCTTTGTTAAGATCTCTATAATCGACGCACATTCTCACTTTGCCGTCCTTCTTCGCGATGG
Source organism: Euphorbia lathyris (assembly GCF_963576675.1). NCBI lineage: Eukaryota > Viridiplantae > Streptophyta > Magnoliopsida > Malpighiales > Euphorbiaceae > Euphorbia > Euphorbia lathyris. Next base: position 41,298,223 of record NC_088917.1, on the reverse strand, counting down.
GCACTACATTTTCGACCCAAGGGGGATAGTCGATTACTTCGATGAACCCTGCTTCTAACTGCTTCTTCACTTCTTCTCTGATCTTATCTGCCCATTCCGGTCTCATGCGTCGGAGCTTCTGCTTTACAGGCCTCGCCTCGGGATATGTTGGAATACGGTGAGTTACGATTGATTGATCAATTCCAGGCATGTCTTCGTATGTCCAAGCAAACACTATTTCGTATTTTTTAATTATTCTCTCAAATTCTTTCCTCTCTTCAATAGTTAATTCTTGAGCAATTTGTATAAGTTTAGGATTTTCATCCGTGCCAAGATTGAAAGTTGACATTTCTATTGTATTGATTTCAAATGTAGGCATGTTATATGAATGAGAATGCATGGAATGATCACGATCAACATCAAGCAAGTAAGCAAAATCAGAATTCATTTCATCGATAGTGTTGGCGAGTACATCATCAGATTCAAATAAAGTAGTAATACAATTTTCATCATCAGGGTTCTCGGGTTTCTCATAAGCTTTGGAGGTACTGGGCTCGTCCACTGCTCCCGCAGTTGCTTCAATAGTGATGACTTGCTCCTCGACATTCAAGTCTAACATCATAATCTCCTCGACAAAGCATCTCGCCTTTCCTTTGCCCTAGTCGGCAACATCATTGAAGATCTCGAACCCCGGCAGAATCTTTCCTTCGGTGCTAGTCCATGGCTCAGGGGTCCCTGAATGAACCTTTCCATGTCCCTCGTTCACAAAATACTTCCTTAGGCCCACCTTTCCTTCACCACTTGCGTTGGACGGACCTCCCTGTTCATATCCTAAACCCCTTCGGGTTTTCTGACTCTTGAAATCCGGAAATTCTGGCAACCCTTGATGGTGTGCTCCCAAGCCCATACCGGGGATGAAACACCCTTTCATCATTTTCACCACATCGGTGGTCATGCTAGACTCGTAGATCCCAGAAACTTGGAATCCGGAGAACAATTGAGGCTCAATTCCCAATGCTGCCACCGAGCTCAATTTCTCAGCTCTAATTGTCACTATCTCCTCCCCGAAGGGGAACTTGATCATCGGATGGAGTGTGGAGGGCACACCTCCCAACTTGTGGAACCATGGGCATCCCAACAATACAGCAAAGGTTACCGGGATATCCAGCACCGTGAACTCAGTTTCTTCTTCATGCGGCCCCACTTTCAACTTGGCCTTAAAGACTCCTTCAATATGCCTACGGCTATCGTCATAAGCCCTAATCACAGTTTCTGAGGCTGTCAAGTCTCCTCTTTCCACTCCCAACTTAGACAAGAGTTTCAACGGGCAGACATTAATAGCCGATCCATCATCGACCATCACACAGCTAGTCTTCTTCCCGTTGATTTCCGCTCGGATGTACAAAGGCTTATTGTGAGCCTTCCCTTCTTCTGGGAGATCCTCGTCGGTAAACGTGATTTCAGTTTTCTTTCGAGCCATGATTGCCCCTACTAGTGCTGTCGGTTCGGTATCGGTAGAAATAACCAAATTCTGCAACTCTTTCATCAGGTTTTCACGGTGGTACTTAGAATGGCATAAAACTTCCCACACTGTGGACTTAGCTTGTGTCTTCTTCAACTGCTCAAGAACTTGGTCATCGGGCTTAGGAGCCGACCCTTCCCCTATCTCAGTCTCAACCATAGGTGCCTTTCCCTCGGCCACTCGTCCTGACCTTGTCATGACGGCGATTTCTAGCTCATCATCCGATTCATCCCAAATATTGATAGGAATCCTCCGATTAGCATCTTCCTCGTCCGAGGAACTTTCCCAAATATCCACAATCATTAAATCCATAACGTGAGGAACGTTCGGATTCAAATAAAAAGGATCCGCTGATCCATACAAAGCCCAGCCTATCAGATCATTGTAATCTCGGAGGGACACTCTGCTCATCCTTCTAGCTGCCAATGGAATAGCTCCTCTCTGTATGCACATAAGCTGCAGCTTATCACTCATTGTTTCGTGACACTGCTCATACCGGTGCCTCCACCTCCTAGCATAATCCACGAATGGTTCCTCGGGGAATTGCCTGATCTTATCCAGATCTTCCAAGGATCCCGTCCATGGAACATACATCTCATATCTCGCCACAAAAGCACTCCTAAGCGGTATCCAATGACCCATTTCCTCCTCTGATAGGCCTTGGTGCCACAACAAGGCTTTTCCCATTAAAGTTTCCGGGAAATGTTCGTGTAATTCACATTGCGGGAATCCAGCATCGTACATATGGTTGCGGAATAACCTCGCATGCTCAATAGGATCCTGGTATCCCCCATACCTAGGCATTGCCAACACTGCCTCGGGCGTTTCATAAGAGGGGGAGTCCGGGGTTTGATTCGCCAACATCCATACCGTATACTCTTTGATAAACCTCTTCATCATTGCCGCCCAATCGGTTTTAACATACATCGGAAGTGACATATACCACATCAACGAATGGTGGAACCACTGAGCAATCTCATCCACCCCGAAGGATTCAACAAACATATCGCGCATATATTCACACAAGTGCACCTCGGGATTTCCCCCTCCACTAAACAGACCCAAATTAGGCACAATAGTTCGAGACGACCCTTCTCCGGTCTCTTCGGCACTATCTTCATCATACGGTGCTCCACCATCCAATCCCTCTCCCATCGGTTCATCCTCTTGTTCCTCGCCAAGGAAGGACACATATAGACCATTTCCTACATTGTTCCTTTCGTCGGAATCCAGCAACTCCTCTACGTTCTCCTCGAAGGATTCCATCACTACGCATTCTGTCAAACCAACTCTGATCATGCTCACCCTATGATTAGGCAATGGATTATGCCTAGTGGAAGGGTTCGCCGACGAAGGATCATCTATCTTTTTCTCCTCGATTAAATCTTGGATTTCGTGTTTCAGCCTCTCACAATTCTCAATTGTATGCCCATAATTGCTGTGGAACTCACAATACCCTCTAGCATGTATCTGCGGAGTAGGTGGAGCTTTATTATAAGGGGTAAAGGCTTTCAACAATCCCTTTTTCTGCAAACGTTCAAAAACTTTTGCGTAAGTCTGATCAAACTTGGCGAACCGCCTCTTTTCGATAGCATTAAGATCAAGCACTTTTACTGCAGCAGAGTCTGTACTCGCACTTGGCCCTCCGGGACTATATCCAGACTTCGTCCACTTGGTATATGCTTTCTTCGGCTCTCCATCCCCCTCAACGGTCAAGGCACAGCTATACATCTGATTGAAGTCGGTAAAAGGCATATACCGCAACTTATTCTTAATATACGGCAATGTGTTACCGACTACCATTCGGATCTGATCCTGCTCAAGCGGCTTTTGTTTCATAACCGCGGCCTTGGCCCTCCATCTCATTACAAAATCGGAAAATGACTCCCCAGTCTGCTGCTTAGTGCTCTCTAGCTCTTTCAAAGTGACCTCAAGCATGGTATTGAAGCTATACTGAGCGATGAATGACTTCGCTAATTCCTTCCAATCCCTCTTCGTTACCATCGGCAATGCATGAAACCATGTGAGGGCAGCCCCCTCTAGGTAAGTGTTAAACAGTCCCAGGACTTGATCCTCAGTCAGGATCGTGTGCTTCATTACAGCGACATACTGATTCATGTGGGCAGTGGGATCCCTAGTTCCATCGAACTTTTTCATGTCAGGGAGTCGGAATTTCAAAGGCAAAGCCGTTGCCGATAAACAATTCTTCAAGTTATAAAAGTCCTGACTCCCAGAACTTCCCCCACGTAGATCCTGCACCTCCTGAGTGATGTGTTGCTTCCACTCCTCTTCCTTAGCTTTCTCTTTCTCAAGCTGCTTCCGGATATAATCTTGATAGTCATCCTCATTCCCAAAGCGAGGTCCATCGTTCCCCTCATTCTCAGCGTGTTTACTGCCACTTTTATCATCTCTCATGGCCAGCTTAGCTAACTAGGCCGCTATCACCGCTAATTGCTCATTAATGTTGTTCACAGAGTTTTCCAATCCGGCCACTTTTTCGTCGGTCGCAGACATACTGGCTGAAAACTGAGTATACTCGGACGAAGATGATTCCGAAGCCACAACTGCCGATTCAGAACTGTCAATCTGTAACTGGTCAAACTGCCTAACTAGCCGACTGCTCTCTCGGTACCACAAACGCTTAATGATGACGTCTGCGCGAACGGTATCCATTAGTATGTATGCATGATTTTATATGCATGATTCGTGGTGTGTGCGTTTATTTATTTACGGATATATAAGATAAGAAGAACAAACGTTAGTCTAATTACACGTATCACAACATCTCTCTTCCACCCTTATTCCTCCACACACTCGATGGTCCAAGTCTCTTTCCTAGGATTTTGGTTTGGGGATCACATTGCGGTCCAGGGGACGCGTGATGCCGTCGATTATTGCGGAAAAATAAATCATTCACCAGACAACACACTTCGTTTTTGACGCATCAGCGTTCAGTGACTAAGAAATCGACCAAGTTGGATTGTCCTTTCAGAATTACTCGTCTTTCGTCCTTTCGTGAGACGTATTAGTTCGGGTTTTGACTCCCTTTGAGCGCATCTCAGTTTTTAGACGTGGTACGAGTTATTCTTCTAGTCCAATCGTTCGTTATTGTTAATGACTCGTTCCCTTTTGTTCGCACGGGTTCGTGTCTCGATTTTTGGATTACAATGGGATCTTTTGGATCTATCGAGAGACGTAACCACGTGTTTATTTAGTGACGGAATCACTTTTGGATTTTATTTTAGGGAACGGACTCATCGTGTAACGCGTTTGTTCTTAGCGTCGAGGATCCGTTTGCTCATTTTAGCTACGTGAAAAGACGGCGAGTCTTATTTTGAGCGCACGGTAACCTTTCGGCTAGCAACAGTTCGTTGTTCTTCCTAATCCACGGGATATATCATCTTGGTGTGGTTATAGAAAATCAACGTTTCGTTGAATCGCATGCTTATTCAAAGTGAGGATATCACCGTTTTCTTTCCTTTAGGCGCGAATTAAGCAAACACGTACATCGGGCCATATTTCTTGTAGTTTTGGTAACGGTTAAAATGATCGAGTCGTTAGTCAAAACCCGCAGTCTCGTCCATATGGCGCAATTATATGGTTTGGCTTAATTCGGCTTCGAGATTTTAAACGGGGTATACACTCGTTCGAGGCACGTATTCAACGGCATTGGTTTATTTTCTTTAACTACGCTCGGGATTGACATATATCGTAAATTCGGAATGATTTTGGTCGTTTAGTTCATTTTTCGCTTTTCTTTTCTTAGTCACTTCTGCGGACACGTCCATTTCTCTTAAGAACGACACGGGGCATAACGTAAAAGCTCGTCTTTTATTCGGAAGGGACGGGCTACTTGTGCGAAACTTTTCAAGTTACGACAGGGTCGTTCAAAACATAAATGTTCTTCGTTTTCGTTTCGTTATGATCTCGTTTTATCCCAATTTATTTAAAGAATGTGAATAACGGCTACTGTTAATATAGTCTTTTGTATCGAAATGTAACTATCCTTAACACCAAAATGATTCATACTAATACGTGCTTACGTCATAACGCATTTCCTGAACGTGTGCCTTCGTCGGGACACAGAAAGGGACAAGGCGGGCCGCACATGTTCATTCATACGAGATGGCTAAGTCGTCTTTCATTCAAATCGTTTCGATGTTTTAGGGTAATTAGTACGTCGATTCAAGAGTATATATTAACGCATCATTTCATTTTCTTTACATACTTTAGGATTTAGACACGTATCATGGCGATTTGAAAACACGAACTGATTCATTTATCACACCAAAAATAGTAACGGGTAATCCTATGGCAACTTCTAAGGCTACTATATGCTGACACGGCTGATCGCGGGACCTCACAGGACCGCACAAATTCGCCCCTAACGAATGGATGGGGACCCTTTAGCGCCTTACTGTAAGGGGGAACTTACACTAGCCTCTTTCGAGCGACGAATGGACTCTCGCTAGAGGTTTCGCGGAAATTACCCAAAAGGTTTGCAATAATGCTTATGAATGCATACGAAAAGAAATAATACGATCCGTCCCCGTTAAGGGCTTAATACACGCCTTCCGGAATCAAATTTCTCGCTTCCCTAGCAGAGTCGCCACTTGTTAGACGAGGTGCCGCGGCCTAATCTCCCGGGCGGACCGGGGGGTGGACACCTCATGGCGATGTAAGCGGTGATTGGCGCCGAAAGCAACCAATCGTGGAATCAAGCTGCTCGGCAGGACCGGAGCTCGGAGATATGGAAGAGTCGCCACCCACGAATGGGAAAATGAACACCGATCCCTTGCGGGAGACCGGTGTGGGTTCGGGAAACTTAGGTACGAGCCGAGAAGGCTAGCTCCTTTCCGGAGAAACGCTACTAGGCACCCCGACATCGCCCGGTTATGAACCACCGGCCTCCTACTCAGCATGTTAGGCGATAACGGACTAATCGTATACTTCTTTAAGTTTAAAATTCATTTGAAACCTTTTCTTTCTCATTTTGGAAACCGTTTTGAGCATATATTATTGAAAAGCCACTTTAGTAAAGAATCACCCATTTACATCAGTTCAATATACATATAAAAGAGAGGGGAAGAAGGAAGAATTGATTTGTTTACAACGTGATTTACATTTCGTGTTGCGTGTTAATTCTATACTAACTCATTTCCCCCAATACGAGTTCATTTACATGGTTCGCACCTTAATCGCCGTTGGAACGATTTAAGTACGTTTCAAAACCCCGTTTGATGAAGTCCGCCTGAATCGCCGTTGGAACGACTCAAGTGTTTGAAAACATTAAGGTAAAAACCTTTAATAAGAAAACGTGGTTAAGCATACAAGTCAATTTATTTGTACAAATCATTTAAGAAAACGATTCAAAACTCTATTATTTATAATGAAAACGATTTTAATTACAAGGTTCGCTTAATCCGTCGTTGGAACGGACTAAGATTTTAAAACGTGATGTTTTAAGAAATGATTTAAAATGCCAAGAAGACACTATTTATCTACATTAGGAACCTCTAAAAAACCTTTAGTTTAGATAATTAAATTGAAAACTCTTTTTGTGATTTATTTTCCCCTTTTCACTCAATGGATTCTTTACTTGTCATAATTACAACAATAAACATATTAAATCCAAACTCACTCCCAAATAAAGCCCATTTGAAACATGGACCCATGAATGACCAAAAGAATAAAGAAAATAATATAGGCATATATATATATACATTTTAGCCAAAAAGAAACATGAAATAAAGGTTAATGAAAAGATACTATACAATACATATATGCAAATACTAAATAAGAAAATATCATTTGTCCCCTAAATAGTTTTATCTAATAATAACTAATATAGCCCAAATAGCTCAAAACTATATATATATACATACCTAATGTAATTTAAATGTCAAAATAATATCCATTTATCCACAGAATGTCTGCTAATTAATCACTCCCAAAACACCCAAGTAAATATCATTTTAAAATAAAATTCATTACCCTTTAAGTAAAGGAAAAAGAAAAGAAAAGATATATATACATATACTTATATTTAAAATAAAATAAAAAATGATATATAAACATTCTAAATAACCATATGTATCAAATGTCTAAAAATAGTTTGAAAATATATATTACATAAATACACATATATATACAAAGGACCAAAAGCTTAAAAGTTAAGAAACAGGGACCAAAACAGCATTTTTTACATTCCAGCAGATTTACCGACGGAAAATCCGTCGGTAAACAGCAATTAGTGACAGAAACGGAAAATTACAGCAGCACTCCAATTGTTTCCAGATTTATTCAAAAGCTTTAAATTAAGTCTAATTCAATCGTTTTGGATTTCCGAACTACCAAAAATGGGTCATAGTCAATAACAGAAGTTCCTAAAACGACGTTTTTTATTTTAAAACATTATTTGGAAATTTCTTTAAATTAAAAACTTATAATTACAACGTTTTCAATACCCGAACTACCTTTTTATCGGATCACGGTTCGTATTGGGATATCAAAACGAGGTTTTTTTTATTTTAAAACAAAATCCAATTTTATTCAACACGAGATGAAAATTAAATAAATACCCAAAATTAAATAAAAAGTGATAAAATAAATGAATAACTAAATAAATAAAAACATAACATAAAAATAAATAGAAGAAGGAAATAAATTAAATAAAATAAAAGAGTCTAGTCCTCGGATAATACCTTAAGTTCGGTATTGACGGTTGACGTCGATTGATTCCACGAATCGTGCTTCCCGATGTTTTTTTATAAAATTTTAACTTTTAGGAGATTTGGAATTTTTAGGAAAAAAAATGTTTTTTCCCAAAAAATAAATTTTCTCTCTCTAAAAATGTCTAGAGTGAGAAAATCCTTCCAAAAAAAGCTCCTCTCTTTCCCCGGAAGAATGGACGACGCCCGAGCAAAATCGGGCGTCGCCCAAGGCATGTTGGGCGGCCGCCCAACCTTCCGTTGGGTTATCGCCCAACATTGTTGGGCGATCGCCCAACAGCGTTGGGCGAGCGCCCAACGAAAGGTTGGGCGCGTGCCCAACTGCCGTTGGGCGTTCGCCCGACGTTGTTGGGCGCTCGCCCAACGGCCGCCGGGACGCGTCTCGCGCCGTCGGGCGCGCACATCCCGTGGCCATCGAGCGCGCGTTTCGTACCATCGGGCGCCCACGCGTCGTGGCCGCCGAACGCGCGTTCCGCGCTGCCGGGCGCACACGCCCCGTGGCCGACGAGCACGCGCTCCGCGCCGCCGGGCCCGTGCATCGCTCGGACATCGAGCGCGTGCCATTTGTGGTTGGACGCGTGCGTCCGACGGACGTCGAGCGCGCGCTTCGTGCTGTCGAGTGGGCGTCCGACTGTCGTCGAACGCGCGTCGGCTGCCGCTAAGCACTCGCACCATGCCGCTAAGCACTCGCACCATGCCGCTAAGCATTCGCGAGCCATCCGATCGACAACATCGACCCGCCGTAACTTTTTCTTCCTTATTATGTACTTATTATTTTTTTTTCAAAACTTCCGGAATCAACCGCTTCAACCGTCTTGTTTTCAGGTTTTCGTTACAGGTCCTCTGACTCGGTGTCTATAATAGGGTATGTATTGGATACGTCGATACCCGATGTTTCGGCCGATGATGCACCCATTGAAGAGATTGATGCATATCAAAAGCATCGATCCGATGATGAACACGCGGGGTGCATCATACTTGCATCAATAACACTGGATCTGCAAAGGCAGTATGGGGAGTTGGATGCCTATTCTATGGTCATGCACTTGAAAGAGCTGTTCGGGAAACAGACTCGTTGTGAACATTTTGAAATATCAAAACTGTTGTTTCGCTGCAGGATGCAAGAGGGCACATCTGTTATGACACATTGTGTCAAGATGATTGGCTATATCACCAAACTTTCTAGTATTGGCTTTGCGATGGATCATGAACTAAGTGTCGACTTACTTCTTACGTCCCTCCCAAAAAGTTATTCCCAGTTCACCATGAACTACCAAATGAATGACTTACAGACCTCTCTTGAAGAGCTCGCCAATATGCTCAAGACTGTTGAGCCCAACATGAAGAAAGATAAGGTGATACCCGCTCTTGTAATTGAGGGATCAAAGAAGAGGAAAGGGAAATTTTCCCAATCCAAAATATCCCAAGAAGAACAAGGGAGGCAAGCCAGCCCAAGCCAAAGAAAAGCAAGTCAAGAAGCCCAAAGGGGAATGCCACTTCTGTGGTAAAGATGGGCATTGGAGGAGAAATTGCAAAGAGTACCTAGCTTCTCTCAAGAAGGGAAAGAACGGTGCTTCAACTTCTGGTATGTTCTATATTGAAATTAACTCAATTTCGCAGTCTGAATCTTGGGTATTAGATACCGGATGTGGATCTCATATTTGTACGAATATGCAGGAACTAAAGCAGACTAAGGACTTGAAGAAAGGAGACGTGAATCTGCGAGTTGGAAATGGTGCAAGGGTTGCCGCGCTCGCGATTGGAGATTATGATCTACATCTACCATCAGGACTTGTAATAGAATTAAGGAACTGTTTGTATGTTCCAGAGATGTCTCATAACATTATTTCTATTAGCTGTCTAGTTGATGATGGCTTTCATGTTTCAATTAAGAACAATAATTGCGAATTTTATAGAAACAACATTTTCTATTTTTCAGGAATATCATTGAATGGGATTTATATTTTGAATGATAAGATTTCTGCTTTCACAATTGATACCAAAAGAGTTAGACTAGATAATTCAACTTACTTGTGGCATTGTCGTTTAGGCCATATAAACCAGAGACGCATGCTTAAGCTGCATCAAGATGGGCTTATAGACTCAATTGATTGTGAATCAATGGGAATATGTGAGTCATGTTTAAAAGGAAAAATGACAAAGACACCCTTTAGCAATAAAGGTCAGTATGTATCAGACACTCTAGGATTAATACATTCAGATGTATGTGGTCATATGTCAGTCCAAGCAAGAGGAGGATTCAGATACTTCATTAGCTTCATAGATGATCATACTAGATATGGTTATATCTATTTGATGAAGCACAAGTCAGAAGCTTTTGAGAAATTCAAATGCCCTAAGAATGAAGTTGAAAATCAAACCGGAAAGACTATTAAGATACATCGATCCGATCGAGGTGGGGAATATATTTCAGAAGAGTTTATGAATTATCTAAATGAATGTGGAATATGCTCACAATGGACGCCTCCTTATACACCACAGCACAATGGTGTGTCAGAGAGGAGAAATCAAACCTTACTGGATATGGTACGATCCATGATGAGCACCACATCTCTTCCAAAATCATTCTGGGGTTATGCCCTAGAAACTGCTCTATTTACCTTGAACCGAGTTCCAACTAAATCCGCAAGTTCCACACCACATGAACTGTTCATTGGTAGAAAACCCATCTTCTCCTTCATGAGAATATGGGGATGTTCAGCATATGTCGAACGCATTATGTCAGATAAATTAGATCCCAAATCTGACAAGTGTTTCTTCATTGGATACCCAAAAGAAACTGTGGGGTATTACTTTTATCATCCAGATGATCAGAAAGTAATAGTATCCAAACACGCAGTGTTTCTAGAGAAAGATTTTTTGGAAGAGGCATAGGATGGAAGCGTAATTGAACTTGAGGAAGTTCAAGAGGAATCACATGCTGAAACCACGGAAGAGGAAGTTGAACCCGAACCTGTTTCACTAGATGAAGCACAAGTGTCATATCCCACTCATAGGTCTCAAAGAGTTCGTGAACTCCCAGTTAGATATGGTTTTCTAGTGGGAGATAACGAACTGGTTCCCGTATTAGATGACGAACCAGAAACCTACAGAGAAGCTCTTGCTAGTCCAGAATCTAAAGCATGGCTTGAAGCCATGAATTATGAAATGGACTCCATGTATACCAACCAAGTGTGGACTTTGGCTGATCCACCCGAAGGGATAAAACCCATTGGGTGCAGGTGGATCTTCAAGAAGAAGACATACATGGATGGAAAGGTTAGTACCTACAAAGCTAGGTTAGTAGCGAAAGGATATCGTCAAAAGCAAGGAGTTAACTATAATGAGACTTTATCTCCAGTAGCCATGTTCAAATCCATCAGAATATTGCTTGCAATTGCCGCTCATTTTGATTATGAGATTTGGCAAATGGATGTGAAAACAACTTTCCTAAATGGAAACCTGCTTGAGGATGTATACATGATGCAACCTGAAGGTTTCACATCGAAGAATGCAACCAAGGTTTGTAAACTTCAAAGGTCCATTTATGGACTCAATCAAGCATCTAGAAGCTGGAACAAACGTTTTGATGAAACCATAATTTGGTTTCGAACAAAACTCTGAAGAGGCTTGTGTTTACAAGAAGACAAGTGGGAGCTCAGTCGTTTATCTTAGTACTATATGTTGACGATATACTACTTATGGGAAACGATGTTGCAATGTTGCAGACAGTAAAAGTTTGGTTATCCGGTAATTTCTCCATGAAAGACTTGGAGAAATTGTACATGGAGAACCCAGAGTGGCTTCTGGCCATCGATGGTACGTAATGTCAATCCATAGTTGTTATGTAACTTTTCCTGGTTTCTTCTGTGTATTTCTAATGATTCTTCTTAGATGATAACATACAGGTCCTCTCAATGATAACTTCTTCAAATGGTCGATCAGAATGAAAGGCCCCCAATACACCCCATATGAAAGGGGTGTATTTGAAATCAGAATCAGCTACCCTCCGGATTTCCCAAACAGTCATGCAATAGTAAATATTAACTCAGATCAGTAATATATAATCACCTACATGAAGCATACACTAATAAATCTCTCCTCTTATTCTCAGTTTCGCTTCTGGAATAGGATATATCATCCTAAAGTGGCTCCTCATGGGTTGATTCGTCTTCCCCGTATCCTTAATACCCATCACTTATCCATTGCCACGGTATAATGCAACCATTTATCTATTTCATTTGATAAACATACAACATCATATTTTTGATCTAATTATTCTATCCATTTTGTAGTGTCTGTGGCACCTATATGATCTACTTCTAAATCCCCACAGTGAGGAGCCATATCCTAGGCAAGAAGCAGTTGCTGAGTAATACTGCAACAACAGGGAAGAGTATGAGGGGCTCGCCCGGATATGGACTGAGGAGTATGAAAAGTGGATATGAGGGTGTCCAAATCTCCTAAACTATCTTGAGTGAGGGAAAGGAGAATCGAAAGGCAATGCGAGCTCCAAATGTGGTTCTCATTCCAATTCCAAATTTCCTTTCTCCACTCAAAATAGTTAAGGAGATTTCTACCTTTAATTCCAACCGAAAGGCAACACTCATCCCCCCTTTTGTAATATAACGTAGAGCTTTGCTATTCAGTTCGCAAGTCTGTGCAAGTAGACTAAACTGGCCCTTTTATAATGCTCCTTCCACTTGGGTTGTACTCGTTGTACTCTAAACTTGGTAATGAGGGTTATGATCCTGTCACCACAAGGGACTCTGTTTGTGCTGAATATGAGGGTGTTCAAATCTCCTAAGCTGTCTTGGCTAAGTGAAAGGAGAATCGAAAGGCAATGTGAGCTCCAAATGTGGTTCTCATTCCAATTCCAAATTTCCTTTCACTAGTCAAAACAGCTAAGGAGCTTTGGACCATCAATTACAACCGAAAGGCAACACTCATCCCCCCTTTTGTAATATAATGTAGAGCTTTGCTATTCAGTTCGTATGTATGTGCAAGTAGACTACACTGACCCTTTTACAATGTTTCTTCCACTTGGGTTGTACTCATTGTACTCTGAACTTGGTAATGAGGTTTATGATGCTGACACCACAAGGGACTCTATTTGTGCTGAATGCATCATAAACCTATCACCATGTTTAATGTTGTTGTTACGATATCAAACCGAGTGGAAAGAAACATAGTAAGAGTATGGCCAATGCACATACATAACCCTTTGCATAGAGCTTGCTATTCAGTTCGTATGTATATCATATTCTATCTAATCAAAATATATCTTATCATTTGCAAGCCATATCAGTACATGCAATTAGCCTAAATTTACCCTTTAATACATGCTTCATATAGGGGTGAGCATGGTCCGGTTCGGTTCAAAAACTGAACCAAACCATACAAAACTGAACCATATAAGATAATTTTTATAAACCAAACCGAACCAAATTGTAATTCGGTTCGGTTCAAACCGAACCAAACTATTTCAGTTTGGTTCGGTTTGGTTCTATTCCAAACCAAATTATAGATAATTAAAAATGTTCCCTGGAATTTTATTAATGTTTTACATTATTATCCATTTACTTGGTTTGTAATTATGTAAAATATTAAACATTAATATTTCTGGAACTTTTTTATAATGTTATCTTGCTGGAATTTTTTTTATAAATTATTCGTTTATTTAGTCTAAGTTAGTAATTATAATTTATATATATATCTCTATAGTGTACTGTATTAATAGAATTCCTACTGCTAGTAGGATAATGTTCCTGTTATTATACTAATTAGTATATTAATAGCAATTGTATTGCTAGTACATTATGTACAAACCGTCTAATAATACTCTAATTAGTGATTCTAATAATTCTCCAATTCGATTTTTATATTAGCTTCTGCTAGCTTTATTTTTAATATCCAAATAATACTCTAATTCGGTTTTTAGGTTTTTTCGGTTTATACCCGAACCGAACCGAACCAAAAACCGAAATTGTACAAAAATAAAAACCGAACCAAACCAAATTGCAATTTGGTTCGGTTTTTTCAGTTTTTTGTTTTCGGTTCGGTTTTGCTCACCCCTATTCATACATGCTCAATGACCCTTTTACAATGTTCCTTTAATACTTGATGCATGATTAAGATATATTGTAAACGAATTTCATTCAGAATCCTTACTTATCAGCATAACTCATGTTCAAATAAAAAGGAGTCAGTTGAGTTCATAACATTTTCAGCTTTAAGAGTATGCCTAACATGCTATAACAAGTAGACAATGTATTCAAGTAGACATATGTACATTCAAGTGAACATGCTATAACAAGTAGACAACTTATTCGTGCATGTCTATTCCTTACTTATTCAAGACAACTTATTCCTTACTTATCAGCATAGCTCATGTTCAAATAAAAAGGAGTATAGTGATGAAGTGTATGATATGACTATGCTTCACAAACCATATGTTGTAGGCATGAACATTATTTCACTCAATGAACATTCCTAGCATAAGAGTATGGCCAATCACAACAACATCATACATGTAACTAATAAGCTACATGCCCAAATGAACAATCGTACACATACTCATACAGAACATCAAACATAAACATGTTTCATACACATACACATACACATACACATACTCAATCACTTCTAGCAGTATAACTCATAGGTGTAAGAGTATTGCCAATCACAATGAACATTCAAAGCTTTAAAGTATGCCTAATCAGCCACATGCTTAATGATCATTCATACATAAACTCTATGAGTCCTAGCTTCCTAAACAGTTATATTTAACCAATCAGTTCATACCAATCATTTCATCACCACCCACAACATCATACATATATGTAATCATTCAGTTCAAACCCACATAACAATATATATACTAAATTAGGGTAGTTTCCTAAATCAATGAGTTCTATGTTCCTAAACAGTACATCAAACATACTCAATCACTTCTAAAGGCATGACCAGTCAGTTCAAACCAACATAACATTAATATATATTCATTAAGTTAAAGAAATCTTTCCATATGCTAAAGGCATGAACCGATTGACAATCTCTTCAGTCAGCCTTCCCATGTACTGAAGCATTCTTACTATCCCTGCAAATATTATGTTCAAATAAAAAGGAATCAGATGAGTTCATACCATCTTCAGCATCAGGCACTGTATTGCCTTAGGTTTAAAAAGATAAAGACCAAAGCTTTTCAGCAGTGAATTTGAATACAATAAAATCAGTGTAGCTAAGCGAGAGATCTAAACCTTTCAATGATAGGTCTGAAAATCACAAGATCCTTATTCCAGCTGCTGAAATCGACATACACAAAAGTAAATCGGATGAGGAAAAGATAGAGAAAGGAACAATGATACTCTAATACATCTAGGAACGAAGAAAATATGGCTTACCAGTACCGTGTTTCGAGCTCACCTAGTGATTGCACGTTCAAATCAACCATGGAGATAGAGATGGATGAAGCTTGCGTAACCTAAACTGGGGTTTGGGATTAGAGAGAGAGTTTATATATCAGCTGAAATTTCAGTCAAACAATAGAGCGCCTAAAATTTGGTATGGCCGCGTAAGTGAAATTTCATTTGCCGCTTTTTTGTTTTCGGCATACAATGACATTCATTTATTAGAGGTGTCATCTGTTGAGCACATCAAATTTAATGAAAACGCGTGTTTTCTTTAAATGACATGATTCTGTAATCGTAATGTCATCTGAGAATCGAGCGCATTTTTTATTTCGCCTTCAGATGACATACAGTTAAAATATTGTCACGAAAAATATTCAGACGACACGAAAACAAATGTCTGTCATGTATCTTGTGCCATGTGAAAGGGAAAATGGCATAGTGTATATGTATTTCGCCCCCCCCCACTATTGGGCCTTAATGGACTATGTTGGGCTTCCATCTATTAATTACTATCCATTCCTCTTTTGGTTCTAAGTCTTATGTGTGACCCATTAGGTTCTTATTGCTACTAGCCGTATACAACCATTAAATTAATTTCCCAAAATTACATTTAATCTTTTGTATAACGGAATGAGTGCGAGGACTGTTAATAGCAGAACCGTAAACATTCCCCCAAAGCTATAAGAAGACAGGTTGATTCCGTCGTTGACCTTTCCGTATTAGTTACAGTATAATTCGATCCTTTATCAACTACATCCTTGAAACGAATCTTATGACTATGGATTATATCAAGTCATATATAGCAAGACGTTCGTTTTACTTGTACAGGCCGAGTTAACTCTAAATAGATATGTTAAGTGAAATCTATATTTCAATTCTTAAGCTATCACATTGCAAGGATTTAGAGTCAAGTCTTCCACAAGCGATCCTTGGACATATCTCCCATTTATCCGGAGTGACAAATGCTCAATCCAATGTTAACTATTCTGCAATTACTTCATGTGATACCCAATGCCTGCCCGCACACATCCCAGAGTCATCTCTATCATGGATCGTGTTTGAACAGAGTCAAAATATCACATTCCATAATCCAGAATCATTAATTAACATTCCTTTGAGTCTGAGGATTACTTATACCTATTAATACCAATGTGATGAACAGGTGACACGGGATAAATCCATCCATCCTGTTATCTCAAGTCGGGTCCCCAATCCTAATGAACTCTTTCACTGGATCCATGTAATTGTCCAGATATCCACATATCTGAAGCTTGTGAGATCAGCTCTCTGTCTCGATAGAAAACAATGTTACATGCAAGTCTCTACAGTATTATGTCAATCCCTATTCAAAACATATTACTTGACTTGAGGTGGTTTTAAGTTTATTATGATATTTTGTCTCACTTCATGCTTGTATGAATACTTTATAATCACTTTAAATAAACTCAAGGATTTACTTTTATTAGACTTATTTAGTTCTTAAAAGTAATTGCCTTTATATAGTTAAAAACCATATCTTATTAAAACAAATGATATAAAAGAACAATTCATTTACAGCTGGTTTATATCCTAGAACAATTGACTATAGGACACTAAACCCCAACATACTCCCACTTGGACTAAAGCCAATTGTATCCACAACTTATCCCAATAGAACTCAGATGACGATCATGTACTTTCTGGGTTAAGGGCTTTGTCAACGGATCTGCTACGTTGTCCTTGGTAGGTACTCTTTCTATTCTCACATCTCCTCTTGCAACAATCTCCCTTACAAGGTGGTATCGCTTAAGGTAATGCTTGGATGCATAATGAGACCGTGGTTCCTTTGCTTGTGCAATGGCTCCATTGTTATCACAGTACAAAGTAATAGGATTCACAATGTCAGGCACCACACCTAGTTCAGTGTTGAACTTCTTAATCCAAACCGCTTCCTTTGTTGCCTTCGCAGCTGTGATGTACTCAGACTCGGTCGTAGAGAAACCCACACTTCCCTGCTTGGAACTCTTCCAACTAACCGCGCCCCCATTCAAGATAAACAGATATCCTGATTGGGATCTAAAATCGTTCTCATCTGTGAGATGACTAGCATCTGAAAATCCCTCTATTTTCAGTTCCCCTTCTCCATACACTAGAAACATATCTTTAGTCCTTCTCAAGTACTTAAGAATGTTCTTGACAGCATTCCAGTGTTCATCACCTGGATTTCCTTGATAGCGACTCGTTATGCTCAACGTGAACGCTACATCAGGCCTAGAGCATAACATAGCATACATAATCAAACCAATCGCACTAGTGTATGGAATTACATCCATGCATTTCTTATCATCTTCTGTTTTGGGACACTGATGATTATTTAACTTCATCCCATGTCGTATGGGTAAGTTACCACTTTTCGATTCAAGCTTGTTAAACCACTTTAACACCTTTTCAATGTATGTAGCTTGTGAAAGACCAAACAGTCTTCTTGATCTATCTCTATAGATCTTTATCCTTAATATATAAGCTGCTTCACCTAGGTCTTTCATGGAGAAGTTACCTGATAACCATACTTTCACCGACTTGGTCAAGTTCTTCTTGCATAGTATTCATCCAGAACTCATCATTCTTAACTTCTGGAAAGTTCTTAGGTTCCAGAACAAAGACGAACGCAATATTGCTGAGGTACCTTCTTAGTTGATTTCTAGTCATTAGGTGGTTTTCAGCAGCATCAACAATGTTGCTCTTGTAGTGTCCTCTAGGGATTCTGACTTCTCTTGGTAGTGTATTGTCTTCGATGTTGGATGTTTCAACAATATCTGCAGTAGTGGATTGGTCAGCAAAGGTAATTTTAGTTTCATTTTTACCTTTGGTGAGTCTGAGTGGGAATGACTCAGGACTCGTGCTTACCTCAACAGGTGCTGGGCTAGGATCATCTTTTGAGATTTGATTTGCCTTCTCTACATGGTTAATCTCATCAAACTCAATATGTACTAACTCTTATAAGATCTGAGTTCTTTTGTTGAAAATTCTATATGATTTTATGTTAGTTGAATAGCCCAGTAAATGGCTTCATCAACCTTGGAATCAAACTTGACAAGATTATCTTTATAGTTTAAAATAAAACATTTGCAACCAAAGGCTCGAAAGTAACCTATGTTAGGTTTCCGTCCTTTCTGAAGTTCATATGGGGTCTTTCTCAGTATAGGTCTGACTAGAGCCCTATTGAGAATGTAACATGCTGTGTTGACAGCTTCTCCCCAGAAGTACTTTAGAAGCCTATTTTCACTCAGCATTGTTCTGGCCATTTCTGCCAGAGTTCTGTTCTTCCTTTCAACAACCTCATTTTGTTGAGAAGTTCTAGGAGCAGAAAAATTGTGGTCAATGCCATTGGTTTCACAGAATTCATCAATTCTTGAATTCTCCACCATTATCACTTCTGATAAGCGATTTTTATGTCCTTATCATTTTCAATTTTCCTACAAAAGGTTGAAAACATCTCAAAAGTTTCATCTTTGCTGCTAAGCAAAATGATCCATGTGTAGTGAGAGAAATCATCTACAATGACCAAGGAAAATCTTCTACCACCCAAGCTCAGATGCTGGACTGGCCTAGAGAGATCCAAATGTAGTAATTCCAAAGGACGCTTGGTTGAGACAATATTTTTACTTTGAAAAGATTTTCTTGTTTGTTTCCCATACTAACAAACATTGCACAACTGATCCTTTTTAAACTTTAGTTTTGGCAATCCTTCAACTAGTTTCTTGCTAATTTGGCCAGGAGGTCCATGCTTACATGACCAAGTCTCTTGTGCCATAGCCATGAATTTTCTTCCTTAGAGACCAAACATATTTCTTTTGAAAATTTCTTTTCTAAGTTAAGCATAAAGACATTATCAATTCATGGAGCACTAAGGATAAAAGCGTTAGTCTTACTCTTAATAATTTGACATCTAAAGGAATCAAATATGACCTTTCTTCCGTTGTCACATAGCTGAGCTACACTTAGAAGGTTATATTCTAGCCCTCTGACTAGGGAAACATTTTTAATAGTTGGGTTTCCTCCTATGGTTCCTGACCCCACTATTTTACCTTTCTTGTTGTCTCCAAAACTTACATTTCCTCCTCGTTTGTGCACAAGTGTGATAAACTGAGTTTCATCACCCGTCATATGCCTTGAGCATGCGCTGTTAATATACCGTAGTTTTGACTTCTCAGCACATCTCAAGCCAACCTCCAATGGAACTAGTTGTTTTTAGGTACCCAAATCTTTTTGGATCTTTTCTTGTTAGACTCGACAGGCAAAACATTATATTTTATTATGTGTCGGCACACTTTAGTTGTGTGACCTTTCTTCCCACAAAAGTCACATTGGACATTTTGCTGTGGGTACCATCTGCTCTGACTAGAATTTTGATTCTGAGCATTTTGATGGTAATAGCTCTTTTTATTCGGAACCTTGAGTTGGTTCTGAATTGATGTGATATCCTTTTTTAGTTTCTTAGAATCCTCTCGGACTTCCGAGACAAACCTATGCATAATTTTAAGATTTTCATCTTGTCTGGTGTTGTCTTGGAGTAGATGTCGAAGGTCACTGAGTTTGACTTCCTCAATCTCATCACATCTTCTATTGAGTGCTCTTACTTTCTTGTTACATTTCTTAACAAGAGAGTAGAGATCACTCAGAGTATTGATCATTTCATTTCTAAGGATAGGGAGAGATATTACCTCAACAGCTTGCTCATCATTCTTAGAAGCATACGACACTATGCCATTTTCCCTTTCACATGACACAAGATACATGACAAACATTTGTTTTCGTATCGTCTGAATATGTTTCGTGACAGTATTTTAATTCTATGTCATCGGAAGGCGAAATAAAAAATGCGCTCACGTCTCAGATGACGTTACGGTTACATAATGTTGTCATCCTAAAAGAACACGATTTTGATGGAAAAGTCACTTAAGCATTAGACGACACTTCGATTAAATGACTGTCATTGTTGTACGAAAATAAAAAAGCGGCAACCAAAACTTAGAAAAGCGGGGAGGCAAAAACTCTAACTTTTAGTTTGCGCCTAAACCCAGTCTTTCGATCCTCCTCTTCTCCTTCGATCTCCACCTCTGCAGAAGCCCTAAACAGAATTCATCTTCTCCTGCTTGGTTTATCTCTCTCAATCGGGTGAATCGTCTTCTAACTCGTTAATTCTTCATCTCGGTAAGGTTCGTTTTAGGGTTTATTTAACACATTATGCTATGTTTATGACGATTGTTCTTGAAATTATTAGACTATCTGCATGTTAGTTTTGACTTAATCTACTGCATATTCTTTCTCTAATTCGAAGTTTGTTTGCTTAAAATTAGGTATTGACATTCCGAAATAAGGATTTTATGTGGTTTGAGTATATCTAGTTATTTTTTTGTGTTTATCTGGTTTTTTGGCAAAGCTGCTCTATTTGGATGATTCTTTTATGTACTTTTGATGCTGGGTTTACTTTGGATGGTTCTTTCATGTACTTTTGATGTTGGGTTTACTTTGGATGATTCTTTCATGTACTTTTGATGTTGTGTTTACTTTGGAGATGATTCTTTAATGTACTTTTGATGCTGGGTTTATAGTCTTGCAGATACATTTTCATATACATTTTGGGTTTCTCTGTTGTTTTATGTTTAGAATACAACTGATTATAGATTATGTTTGTTCAAGATGGATAAATCATGGATGGTGGCTGATAGGAGATCACTACAGTTTAGAATAGGCTTACAAGAGTTTCTGAAGTTTGCAAGTGCTAATGCTACAAACTCAAACTATATTTTCTGTCCTTGTGTCAAATGTTGTAACCTCAGAGGTGGTAGTATTGACTTTATTAAGAATCATTTAATCTGTAATGAATTATGAAAGCATATACAACTTGGGTATGGCACGGTGAGTGTTCTATTGCAGACTCAAATCATATAGGTGAGAGTTCAGAGACAGTTGAAATGAACCATGACTTAGGGAAAGACTTAGAAGAAGATGGGTGCTCAGTAGAGTCAGATGAATTTATGAATTTCGTTCATGATGGAGACAAGACTTTGTATCTTGGTTGTACTAAATCCACCAAGATGAATGGTTTACTACAAACCTTTAATCTGAAAGACAAACATGGTCTGACCGAGTCTTGTTATACTGACATTTTATTGTTGTTTCACACCCTACTTCTTGATGGGAATGAAATGCCAATGTCTGCCAATGAGGCAAAAAAAAATCTTCATGCTTTAGGGATGAAATATAAGAAGATTGATTTACGTCCAAATGACTGCATTTTGTATAGAGATGTTAATGAGGGTGCCACTCGATGTCCATCATGTAATGTCTCTAGGTGGAAACTAGCTAGGGATAATACAGAGAATGTAGGGGTAGCTGCTAAGACTTTATGGTATTTTCCACCAATCCTAAGGTTTAGAAGAATGTTTCAGTCCACAGTTACCGCTAAGGAACTTACTTGGCACTCGACTGGTAGGAAAAAGGATGGATTGATGTGACATCCAGCTGATTCCCCAACTTGGCAAATGATTGTACTAAGTGGCTAGATTTTGGTAGTGAACCTAGGAACCTTAGGATAGGACTATCTTCAGATGGTTTTAACCCATTTTGCAATCTTAGCAGCACCTACTCGTGTTGGCCAGTCATAATGGTTGTTTATAACCTTCCGCCATGGCTATGTATGAAACGAAAGTACATGATGTTAACTTTGTTAATTTCCGGACCCAAGCAGCCTGTAAATGATATAGATGTGTACTTGCAGCCTTTAATAGGTGACCTAAAAGTCTTGTGGGATGATGGAATTGATCGGGTGTATGATGCAGTGAGAGGAGAATGCTTTAGGTTGAGAGGGGTCTTGTTGTGGACTATTAACGATTTTCCCGCTTATGGGAACTTATCAGGGAGCATTGTTAAAGGGTACAATGCATGTGCTATATGCATTGACCAGACCAAACCGATAAGATTGAAGTATTCTAAAAAGATGGCTTATATAAGGACTCGTAGGTGGACTGCAAGAAACCATCCTTATAGGAAGCAAGCTTCTGCTTTTGATAATACTGTAGAAAAGGATGATCCTCCTAAACCATTAACTGGGGAGGAGTTATATGAAAAAGTTCAATGCTTTCCCAAAGCTAATGGGAAGGGTGAGAAATTTGTTCCGTATAAGGGTGACCCTGAGTCTAGACCATGTTGGAAGAAGAAGTCTGTATTCTGATAGGGGTCAAAACCCCCTATCTTTGGGTACGGGTTTAGGACGGTTTTTAGCGTTATTTCATGAATAAGCGAGCAATTCTCGCATTTATATGCTTTTGTGTGAGTTAGTTAGAAATTGGAGATGTTCTATTTACTTTTCATTGTTTAGGGTCGTTTTCTGGTTATTTTAGGCAAATATAGCCAAAATAGCATGTATGTTGAATTTTCATTATCTTTTATAGCTAATTGATCCGCCAAAAAGTCGCACCAAACAGAGTGTTTACTCAAAATGAGCGATTGGCGGGTCAATTTAGCCTCGAAACTAATATTATTTGGAGTTTTCGTGCATGTGCAGGCTAAAATAGGAACGAGTTCGGGTGAAAGTTGCGTTTCGGGACACCCAGTAGTCGCGCAAGGCATTCTGGGCAATCTCGCTCGTCGAAATGGCCTTTATGGGGCCAGATCGACGATCTGGCACTGCCAGCCCATCGAGCAGGCCTTTAAGGGGCCAGCTCGGCCGAGCTGGCCCCTGGATGCCAGCTCGCCGAGCTGGCCTGCACAAGGCCAGCTCGTTGAGCTGGTACCCAGCTCGGCGAGCTGACCTGCGGGATTCACTGATTCCCGGCCCCACGAAGTCACGACCGACCCCACGTCTTCCCACCTGCGAAAGGAAACAAATTAGGTCAGAAAGAGGGCTCGAACCGCGTCTATAAATAGAACTTTTCAATTGTAAATTAGATATCTTTCATTCTTGTAAATTACCTTAGCATTTCACCCTTGAAGAATTCTCTTCACCTTCTCCATCTCCTTCAACCTCCATTGAAGAAGCTCCGAAGCTCCATCCACCGAGGATTATTCAAGGTCCGTCCTTAAGACTTAGGAAGCTGGCTGCAGGGTAGACAGGTTCCCTAAAAGGGATTTTCGTATCACCTTTTATCTTACTTTGTTTGTACCCTTTGATACAGTCTATGAATCCTAGGCTAATTGTATCTCGTTACAATATTCTTCGCCTTTAATAATATGTTAGCTCTTATTTTGTTCTATGATTCATGTATTTAATCTTTGTCTTACGATTTATTCAATTGGTTTAACTCATTCAAAAGCCCCAAAATCAACTAGGCACATATTGTGAGCTGAATCTGACCTAGTCAGAGCCTAGGAGATTGACGACCTCTTAGTTGATTAAACCCAAATTGCTGAGCCTTAGACCTAGTTTCGGCCTTACAAGGGAATCACGCACTAGGGACTTCAGGAGGGTAAGTAGGGTTAATCGCCTTGAATACAAGTGACTCAGATTAGGTTTTTAATCTATTGACCTAATAATCTATCTTCATTATTATTGTTCATACCATGTTCCTTCGGGTAATTGGATTAGTGAAAGATCACCTAGGAGTAGTTTAACTTAATTAGGAGTAGAATAACTTAGTCAGGAGTAGAATAACTTAGTTCTAATTAGTATAACTTAGCTAGGAGTAGCATAATTCAACTAGGAGTAGATTAACTTAATCAAAACAAACTCAAAACCCACACAGCCTAGATAACACCTGAGACCAAGTAGCTCGATACTTGTAGTAAATAAATCCTGTGGATTCGATACCTGGACTTTCCAGATTTTATTACTTGATAACGACGGGGTACAGTTATCCCTTAGTGAGCCTTCTTAACGGGAGGCGCATCAAGTTTTTGGCGCCGTTGCCGGGGATTTATTTCTTCTCCAATATCGAACCAAAGGTTGATTTGTTAGTTTAGGCATTCTTTTGTGAATATTCCTTGTTTATATCGTTTATACTTGTTTATGTTTTTCCTTGTTTATATCGTTTATACTGTTTATATTTATACTTGTTCATATTTATACTTGTTTATATTTATACTTGTTCATATTTATACTTGTTTAAATTTAGACTTGTTTATACAAATACTAGTTTAAATTTATACTTGTTTACACAAATACATGTTTATGTACAAATCCGTTGTAGATATTCATTGTTTATATCTTCTATACCTGTCAATATTCTATACTTGTCTAAACTTGTTTATATATTATCATATACGTGTTCATATATCATATAAAGAAGGTTGTACATTCTCAATCTCTGTGTATACGCCATACGAACATGGCATGTTGACGTGTAACGATTTGTATTACTTGTTTCGCCAAAAACGGGTTGAAATACTCATGTAAGATTATATAACATTGTACGATAATACTGTATGATGAACTCGTATATTTGGTAGTTATACTTTCCTTCTTTAAGGAAAACATTTTTATTTTTATTTATCTTTCCTTTTCAGCATATGCATACTCGATCAGCGGAAATACCGTGTGTCCCTCTTAACCTTGAACTTGAACGTACTCTTCACAGGAGCAAGAAAAACAGGACTATCAAGCCAGACGAAATCATTGAACCTATCAAGATGGTTGAGACCAACAATAACAGGAACAATGAGAACACTGAACCGGAAGCTGACACCCGCTCAATGAGCGAGATTTTAGCACCACACCGACACCAGCACCTGTCCGGGATCATTGTCCCAAACATTTCTGCCAACACTTGATTCAACAAACGGGACTATTTGGGGGAGAAGTGTTGAAACACCTTTCCACATGATTTTGATTTGACAAAATTATTTAAGTAATGATAAAAATATTCTAACACATTAAATTTATAATGCTTTGATTTATTTACACTAATGTGTTTGTTCAATGTTGAGTTTAATTGTGTATAAGACATTGAGATTAAAAAGCCCAAAAGCCCATAAAGTGGAAGTCAAGCCCAAGTCAACACATCAACACCATTCGGCTTAAAAGTTCAAAACGAAGTCGTATCAACCAAAACGACGAATCAGCAAGAGAAGGATCTGGAAGCCTTCGTGGCAAAAGCTTCAAGGAGAAGCTGCTGAGTTGGACGACAAAGCAATCTGGACAGCGGCAGGAAATATTCAACTTCTAGACAAAGTATTTCTACTTTGGGAAAAGTTCAGAAGGCGCAGAATGCTGTCTCGTGGACTTTTCCTTAAATAGTGAAACATTCTGCCGAAGACTGACAAAGACAGAAGATGCAAGAATTCTATTGGCCAACGACGCTGAGCACGCCCAGAGTGACAACGACAGGAAGCCGTTTCCCTCCATCGGTTATTTTGAAATTCGAAATGACTAGGTGCCTCAAGTGTCACTATATAAAGGCCATCGATATGCTTCAATCAACACAGAACTTTAAGTTGTCAAAACGCTGACCAATTTTATACTCGAAGATTCTGTGAGAAAAGCAAAGCAAATACCTTACACTAATTTCCATATTTTGTGTAAAAGTCTAGAGTGATTTCCAATCATCTAAAGTGTCTTAGCAATTGTTGTTTAGGACAAACTCATTATCATTTCTAGAAGAATAGAAAGGAGAGGCTGAGTACTTGGTTATAGTACTCAGCGTAGACATAGGAGTGAGTAGAGGTATAGAGGAAGGTACTCTTGTTATACTCAGCTTCTATTTGTAAAAGGTTTGGTTCTCTACCTTTAAAGAGCTCAGTAGAGAATTCGAAAAGCTCAGAACGTGTTCCGGGGACAGGACGTAGGCGGAGAGGCCGAACCTGGATAAATCTGCTGAGTAATATCTTTCTAACCCTTTAACTCCTTTGATATATATTGCTTGCTTGAAAACTGACTAAGTAAAGAAGTCACGCTGAGTTGTGTGCATTGAGTATCTGAGTTTAGGAATAGACTCAAGTGCTATCTTCTGACTCAAGGAAAGAAACAGACTTAGTCACCAGTTGACTAAGCTAGTGTCTTAAATTCACTCAGCACGCTGTGTAACCCTTTTCATAAGAAAAGAAGTCAGCCTTAATGGATAAAATTTTAAATAGTTCCTATCCCCCCCTTGGAACTATACTTGTCACGTTATACGGGACCAACAAGTGGTATCAAAGCTTAAAAGCTCACTGTGCAAGGTATAACTACCTTGAGCTGATCCCTACTATAGCTGAAAACAGCACTCGGTTTCTCCCAGGAAATCTGACAACTCAGATTTTACCTGAGGGTCTGTCCATAACTCGGCCTCCTCTATTCTTCGGGACTAACTATACCTTTTGGAAGAATAGAATGAAGAATTTCATTCAGGCAACAAACATGAGCGCATGGCTATCTATAGTCCAAGGCCCATTTGTTCCTGTTGAAACTATTGATGGCCAAACGGTTGTCAAAGTTGAGACTAGATGGACAGAGGATGATCTCAAGAAGCTACAAAACCATGCTTCGGCTATAAACATGCTTCACTGTGCGCTAGATGCTGCAGAATACAACAAGATTTCAGGTTGTGAGTCAGTGCAGGAGATCTGGAAGAAGCTGGAGGTCACTTACGAAGGAACCAACAAGGTGAAAGAATCCAAGGTGAACCAGCATATGAGATTGTACGAGCTGTTCGAAATGAATGATGATGAAGGAATCTCAGACATGAATGCAAGATTCACAAACATCATCAACGAGCTCCAGAGACTTGGAAAGATCTTCACCGAGGAAGAGCAAGTCAAGAAGATTCTTAGGAGTCTTCCTAAAAGCTGGCAAGCAAAGAAAACTGCTGTTGAGGAAGCTCAAGACTTAACCACCTACAAGTATGATGAACTCGTAGGCTCACTGCTGACCCATGAGATCTCAATGAAGAATTTCGAGGTGAAGGAAAAGTCTGAAGACAAGAAGCAAAAGTCTCTTTTCATGAAAGCTGACTCCACTTATGGGAGCTCAACAGACGATGAAAATGGCTATGTTCACTAGAAAGATGAAAAGGCTGTTCAAGAAAAATGACAAATATTCTAAGAAGCCTTACAAGAAGTTTGATAAGTACAAAGCTGACTCCAGCGACAGCAAGTACAAGAAGGACAGCTCAAAGCCCATTACATGCTTTGAATGTCATCAAACTGGCCATATCAAGTCAAGCTGTCCCTCGCTGAGGAAAGAAAGGAAGAACGGCAAGAAGGCAATGGTGGCAACCTAGAGTGATAGTGATGATTCATCATCATCTGAAGCTGATGCCACTGAGTCAGCAAAGATTTGTTTCATGGCTGACGAACTTGCTGAGCTATGTGTTTCTGAGCATGCTGACCCCTCCATTGCATCGGACGATGAGGAACACTCAACTGAGGTAATGTCACTACCCTTGCTCAGAAATGAAATGGTTAATGCCCTGAGTGACCTCTACACACTTGTCAAAAAGTGTAATAAAAAGGTTAGAGCACTCAGCAGGCGATGTGACGAGGTTGAGGAGGTCAAACTAAGTGACCTTCGATATCTTCTTCAGGACAACTCAGATTTGCATAGTAACATAGGAATTATGCAAAAGTTTGTCTCTGAGGTCCAATCAGATTCTAAGAAACTGAGGAAGGACGTCACATCAATTCAGAACCAACTTAAGGTTCCAAATAAAAGAAATAATCCTCTGAACACTGAGTACCGAAGTACTAGTCAGCAGAGATGGAATCCTCAGCGGAATGTCCAGTGTGACTTCTGTGTGAAGAAAGGACACACCACAAAGGTGTGTTGGCACGCTCAGCACTGGGGTGCTGACCAGTTAGTGAGACATCTTAAACGGAAGGTCAACTGTGACTTCTGTGGAAAGAATGGACATACTGTCCAAGTATGTCGTCATAAAATAAAATATGATGCTTTACCTGTTGAACCTAACAAGCAAGGACCCAAAAAGAATTGTGTACCTAAAAGCAACTAGCTATATTGCAGGTAAGTCTGAGGTGTGCTGAGAAGTCAAAGATGTGGTACATTAACAGCGCATGCTCGAGGCATATGACTGGTGATGAAACTCAGTTCATCACATTTGAGCGTAAACGAGGAGGAAGCGTAAGTTTTGGAGACAACAAAAAGGGTAAGATAGTAGGGTCAGGAACCGTTGGTGATAATCCTACTATTGAGTCTGTCTCCCTAGTCAGCGGACTCAAATATAACTTACTTAGCGTAGCTCAGCTATGTGACAATGGGAGAAAAGTTATATTTGATGACACTGGATGTAAAATATTCGAGGGTAAAACAAATGAGTTAATTTTAACTGCCCCTCGTATTGATAATGTCTTCATGCTGAACTTAGAAAAGAAATTTTCAAAAACTGTATGCTTAGTGTCAAAGGAAGAAAATTCCTGGCTATGGCACAGGAGACTTGGTCATGTAAGCATGGACCTCCTGGCCAAATTAGCAAGAAAGCAATTGGTTGAGGGTCTGCCAGAACTTAAATTTGAAAAAGATCAACTATGCCACGCTTGCCAAGCTGGAAAACAAACCAAACAATCTTTTCATAGTAAAAACATTGTCTCAACTAAGCGTCCATTAGAGTTACTACACTTGGATCTCTTCGGTCCAGTCCAGCCGCTGAGCTTGGGTGGAAGAAGATTTTCCTTGGTCATTGTAGATGACTTTTCTCGGTACACTTGGATCATCTTGCTGAGTAGCAAGGATGAAATCTTTGAGACATTTTCAAATTTGGTAAGAAAACTTGAAAATGATAAAGACCTTAAGTTAGATGACCTGGAAATGATATAGATGTGTACTCGCAGCCTTTGATAGATGACCTAAAAGTCTGGTGGGATGATGGAATTGATCGG
Organism: Euphorbia lathyris; assembly: GCF_963576675.1. NCBI lineage: Eukaryota > Viridiplantae > Streptophyta > Magnoliopsida > Malpighiales > Euphorbiaceae > Euphorbia > Euphorbia lathyris. Next base: position 41,268,791 of record NC_088917.1, on the reverse strand, counting down.
GTGTATGATGCAGTGAGAGGAGAATACTTTAGGTTGAGAGGGGTCTTGTTGTGGGCTATTAACGATTTTCCCGCTTATGGGAACTTATCAGGGAGCATTGTTAAAGGGTACAATGCATGTCCTATATGCATTGACCAGACCAAACCGATAAGGTTGAAGTATTCTAAAAAGATGGCTTATATAAGGACTCGTAGGTGGACTGCAAGAAACCATCCTTATAGGAAGCAAGCTTCTGCTTTTGATAATACTGTAGAAAAGGATGATCCTCCTAAACCATTAACTGGGGAGGAGTTATATGAAAGAGTTCAATGCTTGCCCAAAGCTAATGGGAAGGGTGAGAAATCTGTTCCCTATAAAGGTGACCCTGAGTCTAGACCATGTTGGAAGAAGAAGTCTGTATTCTTATAGGGGTCAAAAACCCCTATCTTTGGGTACGGTTTTAGGACGGTTTTTAGCGTTATTTCATGAATAAGCGAGCAATTCTCGCATTTATATGCTTTTGTGTGAGTTAGTTAGAAATTGGAGATTTTCTATCTACTTTTCGTTGTTTAGGCTCATTTTCTGCTTATTTTAGGCAAATATAGCCAAAATAGCATGTACGTTGAATTTCCATTATCTTTTATAGCTAATTGATCCGCCAAAAGTCGCACCAAATAGAGTGTTTACTCAAAATGAGCGATTGGCGGGTCAATTTAGCCTCGAAACTAATATTATTTGGAGTTTTCGTGCATGTGCAGGCTAAAACAGGAACGAGTTTGGGTGAAAGTTGCGTTTCGGGATACCCAGTAGTCGCGCAAGGCATTCTGGGCAATCCCGCTCGTCGAAATGGCCTTTATGGGGCCAGATCGGCGAGCTGGCACTGCCAGCTCGGCAAGCTGGTTATTTCAGCTCGGCCGAGCTGGCACCCAGCTCGGCGAGCTGACCTGCGGGAATCAGTCGAAAGACTATTTCCCGATCCCATGAAGTCACGACCGACCCCATGTCTTCCCACCTGCAAATGGAAACGAATTAGGTCAGAAAGAGGGCCCGAACCGCGTCTATAAATAGAACTTTTCAATTGTAAATTAGATATCTTTCATTCTTGTAAATTACCTTAGCTTTTCACCCTTGAAGAATTCTCTCCACCTTCTCCATCTCCTTCAACCTCCATTGAAGAAGCTCTGAAGCTCCGAAGCTCCATCCACCGAGGATTATTCAAGGTCCGTCCTTAAGACCTAGGAAGCCGGCTGCAGGGTAGACAGGTTCCCTAAAAGGGATTTTCGTATCACCTTTTTATCTTACTATGTTTGTACGCTTTGATACAGTCTATGAATCCTAGGCTAATTGTATCTCACGACAATATTCTTCGCCTTTAATAATATGTTAGCTATTGTTTTGTTCTATGATTCATTTATTTAATCTTTCTCTTACGCTTTATTCAATTGGTTTAACTTATTCAAAAGCCCCAAAATCTAGTAGGCACATATTATGAGCTAAATCTGACCTAGTCAGAGCCTAGGAGACTAACGACCTCTTAGTTGATTAAGCCCAAATTGCTGAGCCTTAGGCCTAGTTTCGGCCTTACAAGGGAATCACGCACTAGGGACTTCAGGAAGGTAAGTAGGGTTAATCGCCTTGAATACAAGTGACTCAGATTAGGTTTTTAATCTATTGACCTAATAATCTATCTTCATTATTATTGTTCATACCATGTTCCTTCGGGTAATTGCATTAGTGAAAGATCACCTAGGAGTAGTTTAACTTAATTAGGAGTAGAATAACTTAGTTAGGAGTAGAATAACTTAGTTCGAATTAGTATAACTTAGCTAGGAGTAGCATAATTCAACTAGGAGTAGATTAACTTAATCAAAACAAACTCAAAACCCACACAGCCTAGATAACACCTGAGACCAAGTAGCTCGATACTTGTAGTAAATAAATCCTGTGGATTTGATACCTGGACTTTCCAGATTTTATTACTTGATAACGATGGGGTACACTTATCCCTTAGTGAGCCTTCTTAACGGGAGGCGCATCAAGTTTTTTGCCAAAAACTCGACGCGCCTCACGGCGTTCGGTACCGCAAGGCTCACTAAGGGATAAGTGTACCCCGTCGTTATCAAGTAATAAAATCTGGAAAGTCCATGTATCGAATCCACGTGATTTATTTACTACAAGTATCGAGCTACTTGGTCTCAGGTGTTATCTAGGCTGTGTGGGTTTTGAGGTTGTTTGATTAAGTTAATCTACTCCTAGTTGAATTACTCTACTCCTAGCTAAGTTATACTAATTCGAACTAAGTTATTCTACTCCTAATTAAGTTATTCTACTCCTAGTTAAGTTAAACTACTCCTAGGTGATCTTTCACTAATGCAATTCCCTGAAGGAACATGGTATGAACGATAATAATGAAGTTAGGTTATTAGGTCAATAGATTAAAAACCTAATCTAAGTCACTTGTATTCAAGGCGATTAACCCTACTTACCCTCATGAAGTCTCTAGTGCGTGATTCCCTTGTAAGGCCGAAACTAGGTCTAAGGCTCAACAATTTGGGCTTAATCAACTAAGAGGTCGTCAATCTCCTAGGCTCTGACTAGGTCAGATTCAGCTCGCAATATGTGCCTACTAAATTTTGGGGCTTTTGAATGAGTTAAACCAATTGAATAAAGCGTAAGACAAAGATTAAATAAATAATCATAGAACAAAATAAGAGCTAAAATATTATTAAAGGCGAAGAATATTGCCACGGGATACAATTAGCCTAGGATTCATAGACTGTATCAAAGGGTACAAACATGGTAAGATAAAATGTGATAAGAAAATCCCTTTCAGGGAACCTGTATACTCTACAGCCGGTTTCCTAGGTCTTAAGGACGGACCTTGAATAATCCTCGGTGGATGGAGCTTCGGAAGTTCTTCAATGGAGGTTGAAGGAGATGGAGGAGGTGGAGAGGATTTTTCAAGGGGGAAAGCTATGAAAATTACAATAATGAAAGATGACAATAATTACTAACAAATGGAACTATTTATAATGAAAAACTAAAACCTATTCCTAATGGAAAACTAATTAATAAAACCTATTCCTAATAAAAGGCTAATTAATAAAAAGCTTTCCTAATGAAAGACTAATTAATAAAAAGCTTTCCTAACGAAAGACTAGTTAATAAAGAGCTATTCTAATGGAAAAATAACTCTCCAATTATTATCTAATAAAAACTAATTTATCTTTGGATTTAAATAATCTAATTATTTAAATACAAAAAGCCTAAAGATAATCCCTAAAAATCTGCCAAAATATTCTGCATGACTTTTATTTGAATTTGATGCGCCGAGTGGGTCCTTGATTCTGATCCTTAAAAATCTCCACTTTTATCTCTAAAAATCTGCACATAATCTCATAAAATATTATTTAGATAATTCACCCAAAATTAATTAATATCCTACCAAAAATCCTTTTTAAGTACCAAGTCAAATTTGATTTATTTTTGGTAGGTTAATTTCTTAATTTTGGGTACAGATAAAGCTCAAAATAACATATAGAGATTAATTTATTAAAAGTGACAAAATACTTGACAAAAGTTAGGAATATTTAATAAAAAGCTAAAAAGTAATTTAAAAACATAAAATTGACAAAACAATAATAACTTGCTATTAAAGTAAATAAAAAGAAAATAAAAGATACAAAATAGTCTCTAAAACCGTACTAAAAGATAGGGGTTTTTGACCCCTATCATATTCTACGAACTAGAATATTGGAAATCCTTTCCAGTCACGCATAATCTAGATGTAATGCATATTGAAAAGAATTGTTGTGAGTCTATTCTTGGGACACTATTGAACATACCGGGTAAAACAAAGGATGGAGTTGCAACTGGAAATGATATGATTGATATGGGGATCCGTACTGACTTGAAACCCACATCTAGTGAGAAGAGAGACAAGTTGCCTATGAGTCAGATCAACTTGTATGCGGAAGAACGAAAGATTGTCTGTAATTCATTTTTCAATATGAAGACTCCATCTCGCTTTTCATCTAATGTACGGAACCTTGTTTCGTTAAAAGATTCCAGAATAGGTAATTTAAAGTCTCATGATTGCCATGTTATAATGCAATTGCTACTGCCCATTGCATTGCGTTTAGTGTTGGACAAACCTGTTAGAATTGCCATCATTCGATTCTGCTTATTCTTTAAATCTGTTTGCACTAAAGTAATCGACACATCAGTCCTTCACAAAATCCAAAGTGAGCTTGTCAATACCCTCTGTTTTCTTGAAAAGTTTTTCCCACCCTCTTTCTTTGACATAATGATTCACTTAACCCTACACCTTGTAAAAGAAGTCGAGTTGTGCGGTTCGGTATTTTATAGATGGATGTACCCCTTTGAGAGGTATATGAAAGTGTTTAAAGGAATGGTTCATAATCGACAATTTCCTGAGGGTTGCATTGCGGAGTGCTACATTGTTGAAGAAGCCGTAGAATTTGTTCAAGAGCATATGAGTAATGGAGATGTTGCAACTGTGGGGCTTCTTAGAAGGAACGTGAAGGGACTAGTAAATGGATGCAAGTCTTTATCTACCCCTACAATTGTACAGGTGGACTCAGAACAACTGCATAAGGCTCATTTAACAGTTTTGCAAAACTGTGAAGATGTACAACCTTATTTTCTGTAAGTACTATCGTGTATACCTTGTGATTTTGCTTTATTTTGTTTGTTTGTAGAATAAGTAATTATTGCTTATCTATGAAATATGTATGAATTGCAGGGAGCATAAGAAGTTCTTAGAGTTGAGTTATCCCGGCCAAAAAAAGAATCCTAAGTGGATGAGAGATAGACAAAACAAGACATTTCCCGATTGGCTTAAAAACAGGGCAATTTTTACATGAATTTATTTGTCAGGGTAATTATGCATATTCGTTTGAAGTAATGGGTTGTTGTGTACTGACTATGAATGATTTCATTTGTCAGGTTTCAAATGAAATAAGAGTTGACAAGTTTGCTGTTTCAGAGACCTTGAGGTGGCTTGCTTCTGGACCGAATAGTCACGTTCCTACATATCAGGGTTATCATGTCAACGACGTTGATTTCAACACAAAAGCACGGGATGTTACCAGATCAGTTCAAAACGGTGGTGTCTTCTTAGTTGCTGATGCTATGCAGTTTGTAAGCGCGAAGGATAAAAGGCCTAAGACTATGGACATGAATTTTTATGGCCGTATCAGTGAGATTTGGGAAGTGGACTACTACCACTTTAGGATTTCAGTATTCCTGTGTGATTGGGTTGAGTCAGCTAGAGGGGTGAAAGCAGACGATCTAGGCTTTACTTTGGTCAAACTAGATAGAATTGGTCATTTGAACGATCCATTCGTGCTGGCTACCCATGTAAAGCAAATATTTTACATTGAGGACCCCTTGGATCCTGAATGGTCGGTTGTCGTGACGTGCCCAGATAAATATTTCAAATGTGATGATGAAGATGAAGCTGATGTGGTTGATGATGATTATTATGATGATGATAACAGCAGGATATTCGATGAACATCCAATGAATGTGCCTACCTTCGATGATGTTGACACCGATTGTACAGTTTCATATGCTAGACCAGGAGAAGAAGCAATCTGGATTGATACGTGAAATTATGATGAAATTGTTTGTTTGCTTGTTCTTATACCATGTATGTCAATCTGGATTTACTTGAACACTTTGGAATAATTAATGTTTGATGAAATAAATGTGATTTGCTTGAGTTGTTGTGTGTGAACTGTTGGAAATTAGGCTAAGGTATAGCAGCGGAAATATAAATTTTTTAACCTATTTCCATTTAACCCTAGGATCCGTTAATCGTTATTTCATATGAAGAAGGATAAGAAGAATTACCTTTTGATGATCAATCTACCGTTGTTAATGAAGTGCCCACAACTCTTCTCCGAGTTCCCAAACACGAAATAAAACACGGGAAGATTAATTTAGAATCAACCGTTGAATAGCAACCAAAGTAGATTGACTCTAACTAATCAACACAAGATCAAGGATAAAAGAAATAGATAAAATCAATTGATCGGAAGGAAGCCGTAGAAAATCTCGTCTTCGAACTAGGGGTGTCGAAATTCTCTCTCCCGGATGCACTGAGTATTTCGAAAATCTCAATAAGGGATTAGCTCTAGGATTTCGAAAATCCCATAGGGTGGGGTATTTATAATCTCTTGTATCTAATCCCTAGTTAGATAGAATTAGGTTACTGAATAGGAATTCAATTCGGAATAGAATTCCTAATTATTATCTTATTATATATCTAATATATTAAGGAATAATAATAATAACCTTATTGGATAATAATAGGAGTATTATAATCTAATTAAAACTCTTAACTTATTTATCTCTTAATTAATTTAATTCATAGTCCTAATCTAATTAGAATTAATAAAATCAAATTAATTATTCATGTATATTAACTACATGAATTTCGACCCCCCCTTGGTCCATGGGCCTTATTGGGCTCAATTGGGCTTCCATCAATTAATTAACATCTATCTCTAAAAGGTTCCAAGTCTTATGTGTGACCCATTAGGTTCTTATTGCTTCTAGCTGTATGCAACGTTATTAGATAATTTTCAAAGAATTATATTTAATCTTTGCATAACGGAATGATGTACAGAGTATGTGATTAGCAAGTCCGTAATCATTCCCCCAGAGCTATAAGAAGACAGGTTGATTCTGTCGTTAACCTTTCCGTATTAGTTACAGTATAATTCGATCCTTTATCAACTACATCCTTGAACTGAATCTTATGACTATGGATGATGTCAAGTCACATATAGCAAGACATTCGTTTTACTTGTACAGGCCGAGTCAACTCAAATAGATAGGTTAAGTGAAATCTGTATTTCAAGTCTTAAGCTATCACCTTGCAAGGATTTAGAGTCGAGTCTTCCACAAGCGATCCTTGGATGTATCTCCCATTTATTGGGAGTGATAAATGCTCAATCCAATATATAACGATCCCGCAATCACTTTATGTGATACCCAACGTCTACTGTTCACACCCCAGAGTCATCTCTGTTAAGGATCGTGTTACACCAGAGTCAAAGCATCACATTCCGTAATCCAGAATATCAATTAATATTCCTTTGAGTCTGAGGATTAGTTATACCTATTAATACCAATGAGATGAACAGGTGACAAGGATGAATCTACCCATCCTGTTATCTCAAATCGGATCCCCAATCCTAATGAACTACTTTTCATCGGATCCATGTAACTGTCCAGATATCTGTATATATGAATCTTGTGAGATCAGCTTTCTATCGGACAGAAGACATTGTTACATTCAAGTCTCAACAGTGATATATCAATCCTAAACATATCACTTGACTTGGGGGTGGTTTTAAGTTTATCAGTTTACTATAAAGTTTTGTCTCACTTCATGCTTGTATGAACACTTTATAATCACTTTAAATAAACTTACGGATTTCCTTTTATTAGACTTTATTTAGTGCTTAAAAGTGATTGCCTTTATATAGTTATAAAACATATATCTCATTAAAACTAATGATATAAAGAACAATTCATTTACATTAAGTTTGTATCCTAGAACAATTGTCTATAGGACACTAAACCCCAACATACTCCCACTTGGACTAAAGCCAATTGTTTCTAAAACTTATCCCAGTAGAAGTTAAAGGACGATCATGTACTCTCTGGGTTAAGGGCTTTGTCAATGGATCTGCAACGTTGTCCTCTGTAGGTACTCTTTCTATTCTCACATCTCCTCTAGCCACAATCTCTCTTATGATGTGGTATCGCTTAAGGTAATGCTTGGATGCATTATGAGACCGTGGTTCCTTTGCTTGCGCAATGGCTCCATTGTTATCACAATACAGTGTAATGGGATTTACAATGTCAGGCACCACACCAAGTTCTGTAATGAACTTTCTTATCCAAACTGCTTCCTTTGCTGCTTCCGCAGCTGCGATATACTCTGACTCGGTCGTAGAGAAAGCTACGCTTCCCTGCTTGGAACTCTTCCAACTGACCGCGCCCCCATTCAAGATAAACAGGTATCCTGATTGGGATTTAAAATCATTCTCATCTGTGAGATGACTTGCGTCTGAAAATCCTTCTATTTTCATATCACCTTCTCCGTACACTAGGAACATATCTTTAGTTCTTCTCAAGTACTTAAGAATGTTCTTGACGGCAATCCAATGCTCGTCTCCCGGATTTCCTTGGTAACGACTCGTTACAGATAACGCAAACGCTACGTCAGGTCTAGTGCATAGCATAGCATACATAATCGAACCGATTGCGCTGGCGTACGGGACTACAGCCATTCGTCTTTTGTCATCATCGGTTTTAGGACATTGATGATTGTTTAACTTTACTCCATATAGCATGGGTAAGTTACCTCGTTTCGATTCAAGCATGCTAAACCGATTTAGCACCTTTTCAATGTATGTAGCCTGTGAAAGACCAAGCAGTCTTCTCGATCTATCTCTGTAGATCTTTATACCAAGTATATAAGCTGATTCACCAAGGTCTTTCATTGAGAAGTTACCAGATAACCATACTTTTACCGACTGTAGTAGAGCAATGTCATTTCCCATTAATAATATATCGTCCACATATAGTATGAGAAATGTTATAGAGCTCCCACTTGCTTTCTTGTAAATGCAAGCTTCTTCGCAATTTTGTTCGAAACCAAATTGTTTTATGGTTTCGTCAAAACGCTTATTCCAGCTTCTTGATGCTTGCTTGAGTCCATAAATGGATCTCTGAAGTTTGCAAACTTTATTTGCATCCTTCGATATGAAACCTTCAGGTTGCATCATATATACATCCTCAAGCAGGTTTCCGTTTAGGAAAGCTGTTTTCACATCCATTTGTCAAATCTCATAATCGAAGTGAGCGGCAATTGCAAGCATGATTCTGATTGATTTGGACATAGCCACAGGAGAGAAAGTTTCGTCATAATCAATTCCTTGCTTCTGACGATATCCTTTCGCTACTAACCTAGCTTTATAGGTGCTAACCTTTCCATCCATGTCTGTCTTCGTTTTGAAGATCCATCTGCACCCAATGGGTTTTATCCCTTCGGGTGGATCAACCAAAGTCCACACTTGGTTAGTATACATGGAATCCATTTCAAAATCCATGGCCTCAAGCCATGCTTTAGAATCTGGACTAGTAAGAGCCTCTTCGTAGTTTTCAGGTTCGTCGTCTAACAAGGGAACCTCATTATCATCTCCCACTAGAAAACCATATCTAACTGGGAGTTCACAAACTCTCTGTGATCTACGAATAGGTGGCATTGGAGTCTCATCTAATGGGACTTCTTCGGGTACCTCAACCGCCTCTGTTGTTTCAGTCGGTGTTTCTTCTTCTTGAACTTTGTCAAGTTCAATCATGCTTCCCTTTTGTGTTTCTTCGAGGTACTCTTTCTCTAAGAAGGTTGCGTGCTTGGATACTATTACTTTCTGATCATCTGGATGATAGAAGTAATATCCCATAGTTTCCTTAGGGTATCCAATGAAGAAACATTTATCAGATTTCGAATCTAGTTTGTCGGACGCAATGCGTTTGACAAATGCTGAACAACCCCATACTCTCATAAATGAAAACACGGGTTTCCTACCAACGAACAATTCATATGGTGTGGAACTAGCAGATTTAGTTGGTACTCGATTTAGGGTGAAGAGGCCAGTTTCTAAGGCATAGCCCCAGAACGTCTTTGGAAGTAAGGCCATGCTCATCATGGATCGTACCATATCTAGTAGCGTACGGTTTCTCCTCTCGGATACACCATTGTGTTGTGGTGTATAGGGAGGTGTCCATTGTGAGCATATCCCACATTCAGTTAGATAATTCAGAAAATCATCTGAAAGATATTCGCCACCTCGATCAGATCGAAGCGTCTTTATTTTCTTTCCTAATTGATTTTCTACTTCATTCTTGAAGCATTTGAATTTCTCAAAAGCTTCTGATTTGTGCTTCATCAAGTAGATGTAACCATATCAGGTATGGTCATCTATGAAGCTTATGAAGAATCTGAATCCTCCTCTTGCTTGGACTGACATAGGACCACATACATCTGAATGAATGAGTCCTAGAGTGTCTGATACACGCTCACCTTTATTGCTAAAGGGTGTCTTTGTCATTTTACCTTTTAAACATAATTCGCATGTTTCCAATGATTCGGGATCGATTGGATCTATAAGCCCATCTGAATGTAGCTTTAGCATGCGTCTCTTGTTTATATGGCCTAAACGACAATGCCACAAGTAAGTTGAATTATCTAGCTTATGTCTTTTGGTATCAATTGCAAAAATAGGAATTTTGTCATCTAACACATAAATCCCATTTTGTTATATTCCTGAAAAATAAAAGATCGAATCTTTATAAAAATTGCAACTCTTGTCTTTTATTGAAATATGAAAACCATCGTCAACAAGACGGCTAATAGAAATAATGTTACGAGACATTTGCGGAACGTACAAACAGTTCCTTAATTCTATTACAAGCCCAGAGGGCAAATTTAAAACATAATCTCCAATTGCGAGGGCGGCAACTCTTGCTCCATTTCCCACTCGCAAGTTTATGCTTCCTTTCTTTAGTTCCTTAGTCTGTTTTAGCTCCTGCATATTTGTACAAATATGAGATCCACATCCGGTATCAAGTACACAAGATTCAGACTGTGAAACTGTATTTATTTCAATATAAAACATACCAGATGTTGAAGCACCGCCATTTCCCTTCTTGAGGGAGGCTATGTACTCCTTGCAGTTCCTCTTCCAATGCACGTCTTTACCACAGAAGTGGCACTCTCCTTTGGGCTTCTTCACTTCCTTTCCCTTAGCTTTGTAGGGCACGGCTTTCTTACCTTTCTTGGGATATTTAGGATTGGGATAATTTCCTTTCCTCTTCTTTGATCCCTCAATGACAAGAGCCGGTATGGCTTTGTCTTTCTTCATATTGGGCTCAACTGACTTGAGCATATTTGCAAGCTCTTTAAGAGAGGTTTGCAAGTCATTCATCTGATAGTTCATAATGAACTGTGAATAACTCTCTAGGAGGGATTGAAGAATTAAGTCTATGCTTAATTCGTTATCCATCGCAAATCCAATACTAGAAAGTTTGGTAATGTAGCCAATCATCTTGACACAATGTGTCATGACAGATGTGCCCTCTTGCATCCTGCAACGATATAGCAACTTGGATATCTCGTAGCGTTCGCACCTGGTTTGTTTCCCAAACAATTCCTTTAGGTGCATGATGATGGAATAGGCATCCATTTCCTCATGTTGCCTTTGTAATTCTGGTGTCATCGATGCAAGTATGATGCATCCGGCATGATCATCATCAACCTTGTGCTTCTGGTAAGCATCAATTTTCTCAATGGGAGCATCATCAGCAGGGATAGGGGGTATCGTTGTATCAAGTACATACCCTATCTTATCGAACTTCAAAACAATTTTGAGGTTACGAAACCAGTCGGTGAAGTTTGAACCATTCAATTTGTTATCGGTAAGAATGTTTTGCAGATTGGTTTTAGTCATGATTTTAAGAGTGTGTTTAATTAAACCTGAGAGTGAGAAAGAGTAAACGTATGTCATTCATTTGCTTAAATTATATCAATCTAAAATTATAGGCCTTTTAGTTTATTTTAGATTGCTCCCACTATTTTGCCAAATTAATAGCCCTCCATATTAATTCGAAGAATTTCACAAATCCTTTAGTGAGCTAGGATCCTAACTCCTGAGATTTCGCCTTGAGTTTACTCAACAAGCTAGTCTCATTCGTTAGGTAGATTCATGTAATCAATCACATCTTTAATGTGATTCCTAGGTTATTGGGTTACTAACCACATTAGTAACTAATATGCTATTCATATTAATCCCAACCGTATTGCCCCTTAGTTTATGACAACATGAGTTTACTCATCCAATTATCATAATCTAATTTAAGTATTACCCCATATTCATGAAAAATGATTTTCGATAATTCAGGTGTTACCGTAAGACCCCGAGCTTGAGTTTACGCAACAACCCAAAGGCCCTCAGTACTGCCGGCTGAATTATAATATTAGGGAGGGACAACCGATTTTAATAACTTGCTTATTTACTTAACCTTTTAATGAGGGATTTTATTTTAGGTCTCATAATCTAACTTAGTCTTGATTTGCTTTAGCATACATCAAACACATACATTCACATACATTGGCGTTATGGACATATCATCTAAATTATTCCGTCGAGCCAGAGATGGAATAAAAGGGCAAACCTAAGGAAATACTAACTATTACATATTTCTCTTTAGGTCCTCCGTCTTCTCCATGGCGCCTTGAAATTACATATTAATTTCTATACTACTAAAGAAAACTTCAATTGAATTGAAGGGAATCAGATGAGAGGAGAAATTACAATAGATAGTAGAAATGCAGGACTCACAGGCCCTATTTCAAAAATACCAAAAGACTAAAAGAGGGTACAAATATGTCCATAACTCCAAACATGCATAGACTCAATTAAATAAATTTAATTGGTTGATTACATAACTATCTTATGTAATATTTATGTTAATCACATTAACTTATCAAATTAACTTTCATCCAATCTTACTTCTAATAGTTTCGTATCTTTTATATTAATCTTTAGATTAATATAACTATACAAAACTTTAATTATGCACGTCCCAATTATTTTGATTTTAATTCATTTAACATTTTGATTTACAAATTGGTAGAACAAACTTTTAAACAAATTTTCATTCGATAATCAAAACAGAAAACTATCAATTTCTGAAACATATATATTTAAAATATATAAAAACCGATTTTAAACAATTTAAAATTCAAGTGGGTGTCGGGCCGGGCCCGAGAGTGGGCTGCTGTCGATTGGCAGCAGCCCTAGGGCGGCTGAACCGCCGCTGAGGCGCGACTCGGGCTGCTGTCGTATTTTTTTTATATAATAACAATTTTAAATATATACATATCAGTTCTAAAACGGTTTTAAAACGATTTTCAGAAAATAGAAAAACCTACTATAGATTTCCTGTTTTATCTTTAGGATTAATAAAACTGATTTCATCAATCTAACTATAAAACTAATAGATTTTGTTATAATGATTATCAACCAAAATAATTAGGAACATACGCATAATCAATTTTAATTAACAATTAATTAAAACTTATTTATTTTTAGAATTAATTAATCAAAACAATTTGTTAATTAATCCTAACTATAAATATTTATTCAATCCTATTGAAAACTTCTAAATTTTCATAGATGAAATAACGGATTTAACGATGGCTCTGATACCACTATTGGAAATTAGGCTAAGGTGTAGCAGCGGAAATATAAAAATTTTAACCTATTTCCATTTAACCCTAGGATCCGTTAATCGTTATTTCATATAAAGAAGGATAAGAAGAATTACCTTTTGATGATCAATCTACCGTTGTTAATGAAGTGCCCATAACTCTTCTCCGAGTTTCCAAACACGAAATAAAACACGGGAAGATTAATTTAGAATCAACCGTTGAATAACAACCAAAGTAGATTGCCTCTAACTAATCAGCACAAGATCAAGGATAAAAGAAATAGATGAAATCAATTGATCGGAAGGAAGCCGTAGAAAATCTCGTCTTCGAACTAGGGGTGTCGAAATTCTATCTCCCGGATGCACTGAGTATTTCGAAAATCTCAATAGGGGATTAGCTCTAGGATTTCGAAAATCCCATAGGGTGGGGTATTTATAATCTCTTGTATCTAATCCCTAGTTAGATAGAATTAGGTTACTGAATATGAATTCAATTCGGAATAGAATTCCTAATTATTATCTTATTATATATCTAATATATTAAGGATAATAATAATAACCTTATTGGATAATAATAGGAGCATTATAATCTAATTAAAACTCCTAACTTATATATCTCTTAATTAATTTAATTCATAATCCTAATCTAATTAGAATTAATAAAATCAAATTAATTATTCATGTATTTTAACTACATGAATTTCGACCCCCCCTTGGTCCATGGGCCTTATTGGGCTCAATTGGGCTTCCATCAATTAATTAACATTTATCTCTCTTTTAGGTTCCAAGTCTTATGTGTGACCCATTAGGTTCTTATTGCTTCTAGCCGTATGCAACGTTATTAAATAATTTTCAAAGAATTATATTTAATCTTTGCATAACGGAATGATGTACAAAGTATGTGATTAGCAAGTCCGTAATCATTCCCCCAGAGCTATAAGAAGACAGGTTGATTCTGTCGTTAACCTTTCCGTATTAGTTACAGTATAATTCGATCCTTTATCAACTACATCCTTGAACTGAATCTTATGACTATAGATCAACATGAACTTGCTTTGGTTATAATGTGATTGATTTTGAGTTATTATGCATACTCCTAATGTCATGTACCTACAAGTTTCCTTCATATATGTTTTCATTGATGCAACTTCGGGAATATCATCATGGCACCCAGCTCTAATACGAGAGGAGCACCAGAAAAAATGCATGCACGACAACTTGCAAAAAAATAAAGCAAGCTGCTAAGAAGTCATTGGAACGCAAGAGAAAACGTAAAGAGTCACCCAAAAATGACGAGACAGCGATCACAACCCTCCGTAAATGTCAATCAAGTTCACCTCCCTCTGAATCGCCACCTGTTGTCGACGAACCTAAAATCACAAATGTGACTGGTGGGTTAAAACTGCTAAAACGTGAGACCATGACTATGGCGTGGCTGACCCAAGCCACGATTCGGATGAAGAAGATGCACATTAAGTATAATCGCCATGGAGATCCTATTGGCAAAGAGTTTGGGTGGATGCAATCTTATATAGGAGTGTTGGCATGCACGAGGATATCCATCGCATACAAAGACTGGAGACAAGTGCCAGCTGATGCAAAGGAACAGCTTTGGGAATCTATTACGGTATACACATATTTGTATGTTGTTCATTAGATGTTATTTGTATGCTGTTCTTTAGACGTTATTTGTATACTGTTCTTTAGACTGTACTTGTATGCTGTTCTTTAGTCTTTGTTTGTGCTATCACCGAGTCAAAAGAAGGAAGTCATGGTATCTGCTGCAACCAAATGGAGGAACTTCAAGTCTTTACTTACGTCCAAGTATATCATGCCCCACAAGAATGATGTTGAAGTCTTGCAAAAGGTTCCTGATGACTACCGGTTCATGAATAAGGACGATTGGCATCAGTTTGTATCCGATCGGCTTACAAATTAGCACATGGTTTGCCATTTGATTTATGTATATGTTGTACTCTTAATTTGTTAGTTTGTATGTGCCGTGCTAACAAATACACATATATATATGTCTTTATTGTTTAGGAAATCCGACAAGTGCAGATATCCAAGCGGCAAAAGAACAAGTACAACCACCGGATGTCTCGCAAAGGGTACAGAGGAATCTGGTTTGAAATGGTATGGTCGTTTATTGTCTATTTTCATACTTCAGATTTGTATGATTTTTGATATTATTCTTACTATGTGGCAGACCTCAGAGCTATCAAAAGAGGAAGTGGAAAAAATCAGCAGGCACACATATTGGATAAAGGGAAGACAAGACAAACTGGGAAATTTTAAGGACACTGAAGTAGAGGAGGCGCTTAAAAGAATTGTAAGTAGCATGTATTTAAATACACATTGTGATTGATAAAACGCATATGTATAACTGATTTATATATGTTTATTTCCATAGTTGAAACTGGAAAAGGAGGAGGCTGAAGGTGTGTTTAAAGCCAAAGGTAGTAATGATGTGCTAACTGAGGTATTAGAGAATCCAGAACACAGTGGCAAGGTTAGAGGAGTGGGTGCTGTGAAGCCGGTAGTATTCTTCAAGCTACCAGGTCAGAAGAGGGGAAGAAATAAGCGAGCTGAGGAGTTGCAAGCATTGCTTGAAACAGAAAGGGCAAAGTGGGAGGGAGAGTCAACAAGGAAACATGAAGAAGAATTGAAGAAGATACATGAGATGTATCAAGATGAGTTAAAGAAGTCTGAAGCAAAAATGGTCCAAAAACTAGATCGAATGGAGAACCTTGTGTCCAAGGGGGTTACGACTGAGGAATCCCCAGCAGCTGCACCAACAACTTACAATGGCAAATCAGGAGAAGGTAGTTGTAATCGAGATGATATCGATAGAGAGGAGATATTAGGGAAATATGAAGCTGTGGTGAAGAAGAAGTTGGTATTAGAGGTCTCTAATACCATAGAAGAGGAAGTTGTTGGTGAAGGCCCAGGATATGAGATTCCAATGATCTTAGAGGTAAACGGTTATTATGATTGTCAGCTTGTTGAATTTATCATTTATATATACTTAGTTAATTAGTTGTATTTGAAATTGTTGAATCAGGACAATGAACTTGACATTGAGGTTGCATTATCAGTGGAAGAGAGTGGGAAGATTGTTGCCCATGGCAAATTGATACAATCAGACATTGACCAAGAAGAGCAGACAATCCATGGGCGACCACTGGGAAAGGACAATTATAGAGTGGAGATTATGTCATTTGATGATGGAGATGCATGTCTGCCATACTCGATAAAAGGTGAAATGGAAGTTGTTAGGGAGGCAATGGGGTCTATTGTAGCATGGCCGAAGGTGCTATGTAGTGTCAAATCTGTTGAGGTAATATTCATTTATTTCTTATGTATTATGTGTTTCGATTATTTCTTTGGCTGTATAATGCGTATTTAATTATTGCAATCAGGAGGCAAACAAGGCAGCAAAAGTTTTTGCGAAGGCCTTGAAGAAAGTTAATAGTGAGGCTGAGGCAATTGATTTCGTTAAGTTGCCAACAAATTTACCACGGGCATTGCAGAAGTTGTGCAATTAGGCGAGAACCAATATGATGGATGGAATCAAATGTATAACCAAAACTTTTGGACCTGAGTTGTTCGGAGCAGAACGAAAGCAATTATTGATGCCTAGTGATTTATATGCAATGGTACACTTTCATGAGATGACCGCAGGCACAATTACATTTTACATGAGGTACATGAATGCAATACACAAATTTATTAATTTGTATATCTATTTCATTCAACACTTATACATGTATTTGCCCAGTCATCTATACCATGTATTGAAAAAACAACGAATGGAAGAAATGGTGTTATTTGTTGATCCATGTACCACTTTTGCTCTTGGAACTAAGAAAACTCCAACGGACCGCTCGAAGGAGTTGATGGATCGGTTCAAACAGGGTGGTGCTAATTCTATATTCCTTATTCCTTACAACTCAGGGTAACTATGAATCTTTTGTACTGTGTGTTGGGGTTTAGTGTCCTATAGACAATTGTTCTAGGATACAGACTTAATGTAAATGAAGTGTTCTTTATATCATTTGTCTTAATGAGATATATGTTTTATAACTATATAAAGGCAATCCCTTTTAAGCGCTAAATAAAGTCTAAAGGAAATCTGTAAGTTCATTTAAAGTGATTATAAAGTGTTCATACAAGCATGAAGTGAGACGAAACTTTATAATAAACTAATAAACTTAAAACCACCCCAAGTCAAGCAATATTTTTAGGATTGACATATCGCGGTTGAGACTTGCATATAACAATGTCTTCTGTCCGATAGAAAGCTGATCTCACAAGCTTCATATATATAGATATCTGGACAGTTACATGGATCCGATGAAAAGTAGTTCATTAGGATTGGGGACCCGACTTGAGATAACAGGATGGGTAGATTCTTCCTTGTCACCTGTTCATCTCATTGGTATTAATAGGTATAAATAATCCTCAGACTCAAAGGAATGTTAATTGGTATTCTGGATTGTGGAATGTGACGCTTTGACTCTGTTGTAACACGATCCTTAACAGAGATGACTCTGGGGTGTGAACAGCAGACGTTGGGTATCACAGGAAGTGATTGCGGGATCGTTATACATTGGATTGAGCATTTATCACTCCCGATAAATGGGAGATATGTCCATGGATCGCTTGTGGAAGTCTTGACTCTAAATCCTTGCAAGGTGATAGCTTAAGAATGAAATGAGATTTCTCTTAACCTATCTAATTGGAGTTGACTCGGCCAGAACAAGTAAAACGAACGTCTCGCTATATGTGACTTGACATTACCCATAGTCATAAGATTCAGTTCAAGGACGTAGTTGATAAAGGATCGAATTATACCGTAACTAATACGAAAAGATCAACGACAGAATCAACCTGTCTTCTTATAGCTCTAGGGGAATGATTACGGACTTGCTAATCACATACTCTGTACATCATCCCGTTATGCAAAGATTAAATATAATTCTTTGAAAATTAATTAATAAAGTTGCATACGGCTAGAAGCAATAAGAACCTAATGGGTCACACATAAGACTTGGAACCCAAAAGAGAGACATATGCTAATTAATTGACGGAAGCCCAATTGAGCCCAATAAGGCCCAATTACCAAGGGGGTGTCGAAATTTATGTATATTAGATACATAAATAATTAATTTGATTTTATCAATTCTAATTAGATTGGGATTGTGAATTAAATTAATTAAAGGATAAATAAGTTAGGAGTTTTAATTAGATTAAATTACTCCCATTATTATCCAATAAGGTTATTATTATTATCTTTATATTCAGATATATTAATAGATAATAATTAAGAATTCTATTCCGAATTAAATTCTTATTAAGTAACCTAATTCTATCTAACTAGGGTTTAGATACAAGAGATTATAAATACCCCCCTTAGTGTAATTTTCGAAATACACAGAGCAACCAGGAGAGAGAATTTCGACACCCCTTGTTGAGGACAAAATAATCCACCGCTTCCTACCGATTCAATTGATTTCATCTCTTTCTCTTTATCCTTGATCTTGTATTGATTAATTAGAGGCAATCTATTTTGGTTGCTATTCATCGGTTGATTTCTAATCATTTACTTGTTTTGTTTTGTTGTGTTCATAAAAGAAAAAAACAAACAAAAGGGAGAAATTCATTTTACTAATCCTACATCAGGCCAGTTCACGATTTCGCGGATTCCCGGAGATTGAACCGTCGGATCGTCGCGATTTTTGGACAGGAACTTCTAGACATATTCTTCCACGTTTCCACCGTTCGGATTGTTGTTCGGAGGTCTGGAAGGTATTTTCGGGTAGGGGCAGATTGGTAGCCAGTTTCTATCTGTTATGAAGTTGTGGGCACTTCGTTTGCAACGGTAGATAGAACATCTAAAAGGTATTTCTTCTTATCCCTCTTTGTATGAAATAACGATTAACGGATCTTGGGGTTAATGGAAATAGGTTAAAAAATTTATATTTCCGCTGCTATACGGTAGCCTATTTTCCTTCACTGTGTGTTTATCATTTGATTAACTGACATTGATACAGCTGAAATGGATAATGTTTGCAGATCACATTGGACTCTCACTGTCGTTGACATTGAGAAGAAAAAATCATATTGGTTAGATCCGTTGAAAAGGAGATTGCCAAATTCCACAGAATGGACGGATGTTGTGAGCAAGTTAGTTACCAAATGCCTCTAATGTGTACGCCATTCAAATAGTTACTCACATAAGCTATCATGTTGTTACGCTTGTTGCAGTGCCATGAAGTTCTATTATGCTCGGAAAGACCCAAAGAAGGTGACGAAGACCAAGCTGAAGATGACACCGCTTCTAGTGAGTTTTACAGTTACACAAGCAAGTGTATATTGTCTTTTTTGGGGTCTAACCATTATATTTCGTGCCACAGGGGATACCTGAGCAACGAGATGATAAAACATGTGGTTTTTGGATAATGCTGTATATGCGGGAGATCGTCATGGATAAGGAATTAAACTTTGTTGCAAAGGTACCATAATTCATTACCATGATATTATGTTCAGATATATGCAGTTGTTATCAGTGATATAGAGCAAATTCCTAATAGTAAAGCATTTATATTTTGTAGTGGATAAACAAGTGTGGATTGACTTACAGCCATTCGGATTTGGATCATCTCCCAGAATGGGCAGATCATGTGCTTTACTTGAAGTGATTGTGTATGTAATCCTGTTTTCGTACAATATGATAATCAGTTTGTGGTACACTATTGTTGTACATATGTTTTGGTCTTTTTTTGCTGTACAATGATATCCCACTGGTTCTGTGTATATATTGTGCACAACTGGTGCACATGTTATGTATATAATGGATAGTTAAGTTAGATATATGAAGCTTATAGCTTGGTTGTAATTGGAGTATTAGTATCATGTAATTTCAATTGCACTATGTACAGGTGCATTAAAGGGTTACAGGTTATGCGACACAGTTGGGATAAAAAAATCTGGCGTCTAATGCATTAATGAATGAGCGCAAAATTAAAAAATTGTCATATTATGACGCGTGACGCGATACCAGGTTAATGAAATACTGTCATGACTAAAACGCTAAGATGACATTAATAAAAAATAGGATTGTCGTCTTCCAATTAACGTAGTCAAATTTCATTGACTTTTATGACATTTGATTAAATGAAAAATGTCATGTGAAATCCACGTACAAGACAAAAAAATTAAAGGCAACGTCAACTGAAACATCTTTGAACGACAGCAACAAAGAGGAAAACTATCGTCGTAACTTATCTACAATGACACAAACAATAATAAAAAATGTCGTATGACAAGAAAAAGGTCTATGCTTTTACATACTACAATGACGGTTTATATAAAAAAGCTGTCATTAGAAATTATCCAGTACTACGGTTTTGACATTTTCAAACATCGTTGTAACATGGAAAAGATGACAGACGCTTAGAAATTATCCAGTCTATCGCGTCGAAAGATGATAGAACTCGACCGTCGTCTGATGCCTTATCAGACGGCAGCGAGCCCTGTGACAGATTTATATCGTGCGGGACGACGGTTTTGAACCGTCGTCTGAAGAGGGTTTTGGCATAGTGCGGGGGTTCAGGCACTTCAGAGGCACACGACTCTTCAATCTCATCAGCTATGAAATAGATGTTTGATAGCTCCCATTTGTATAGGGTTTTTAGACCTCTTTTAGTTCATTTTCGCTTTATTTCCCTTCAGTTTTCTTATCGTTTTGTTAACTTTTAGTTAAAATAAGTAATTTCTGGTATTTATGGCGTTTTCTGTGTTTTCAGGTGTTTTTAGGCCTATTTGAGCATTCCCGAACCAGACCCGAGCCTTTTGGAGCAATTTCAAACAAATCAGGGACCATCAGAGCACTTTTGGGATTCACCAGGGACCATTAGAGCGGATTTCAGAAGCCCAGGGACCAAAATGGAGATAAAACGGCCCTCTTGCCCCATCTGGATGCCTATCTCGTGGAGACATAGGCCTGTCTCACCGAGACAGGCACTGTCTCGTCGAGACACTATGCTGTCTCGACGAGACAGCTACTCGTCTCGACGAGACAGCTACTCGTCTCGACGAGACGAGGC
Organism: Euphorbia lathyris; assembly: GCF_963576675.1. Lineage (NCBI taxonomy): Eukaryota > Viridiplantae > Streptophyta > Magnoliopsida > Malpighiales > Euphorbiaceae > Euphorbia > Euphorbia lathyris. The sequence continues at coordinate 41,247,387 of NC_088917.1, read as the reverse complement.
GGGAGATGCGTTTTTGCGCCTCTCCCCAGCTGGAATCTCGAACTGAAGGTTTTTAAACACCTGTTTTCGCATGGGAAAGGACCTCTTTACCCCCGGGGACCTAGGTTATCTGCCTACGACTATAAATAGGCAGCTGAACTCAGTTCTTCGGGGAGATTACACATTATTATTTTCATGTAGCCGTTTTAAACACTTTTTAGCTTTAGATTTCAATAAAACTTCGTAGTTAGCTTTAATTTCGTTGAAGAACAGCTCAACGGGTGGAGGATCTACCTGCTTTGTTATACTGTAATCAGAAAACGAGTTTTAAAATTTCTTTCTCTTCCCTTTATCTTAATTTATGTATTAATCAGAGTATACCTTCATTTATTCCCTTTTGCATTATAATTGTGATGAGTTTGTCTATGAACTAATCCCCATCCGATCTAGGACGGGGATGAAATTGGTTGAATGGATATGAATGTTTAGGGTTTAGGGTTTGAGAATTAACTTTTGATTCGATCAGTTTATGCATGCTTTATGCCTAGGTGATGTTAGGAACATGATTAATTGCTAGAATGAGCATTGATAATGATCAACTAGCGCGTTTATGTATATAATGTGCCTAATGCTTGTAACCCTGGCATTAGCTAGATAATAGATAAATGGATTCTTGACCATGGAATCATCTATACCGAATTTGCATTAACCTGACTTCACTAGAGACCACTAGGAAGGAGGCTTTGTGGCTGGGCTACGACTTTAGCCTTAGTTGCCAATGAACCTAATGCTTTGCATGACCTAGGGTATATGCCTAATCAAGCCGTCACCCGAATGCATATGAATAGGAAGGGCAATACTGATCACATTAGTCCTTCACTTAGGGCAATTACCTTCAATCTTTAGTCGAACTTTAACCTGAACCCCTATAAGCTCATTCATAGAGATTAACCAATGGATTCCCCTTTCTAGGTTGTGCCTACCATTAACCACAATCCACCCTACGGCTAGTTCTGTTTACTATTTTCTTAGTGATTTTGGTTGGTTTTTGTTTGTTGGTTCCTTGATTTACGCTTGGAAGATTTTGGGTTTTGCATGTTCTAGGTTTTCTCTTGCTTATTGCTTGATTTCGCTTAGATAAACTTAGGGATTTTGATTAAGATAGAGTTTATTAGGGATTTCATGTGCAAGAACTTAATTTTGATAATTAGAAAGTGTTTTGAGGGTTATTTTGGTTTTAGATTTGCATTTTTAGGTATGGTTTATTGTTTTGAATTTCTTAAGGTTAGGATTTGATTTAGGATGTGGGTAGTTTGTTTTAGAATTGATTAGGACTTTTGCATGCATAGTTTGACTAAATTTTATTCCTAATTTAGGGATTTGCATGTTTTGGGCTAATTTTACTAATTCCTTTTCCATGTTTTTCCTTTTTGATTTTGTTTGTAAATCTTTAATTTAGGGGCTAGTTAATTTTGGTTTGCTTAATTGTTCCCCTTTCTATCAAACAATCTTGACTATCTTTTTCTTTAAGGAATTTTTGTTTAAATCTTAGCAATTAACTTTAGTTGTTATTGTATATTTGTGTGTTCGTGTTCTTTCTTTTGTAGATTCAATGGAAGATCAACGAAGACGTCGTCTCCGTCGCTGGACCGACACACTCCCTGAAGAGTTGGTGCCTATCCCTGGCACCGTTCGTGCACCAATCGTAGATCCTCCTCCCCCGGCACCGAACGCAAACCGTTACCACTCAAGCCCACTGTCACAGAGGTATAAATGTCCTTTCCTTTTAGAGTCTGTGGATGAGGGTAAACTTTTCCGAAAAATCAAGAAATATGATTGTGCAATCCCTCGATTTTTTGATTGGGATTGGTTGAACCAGTGTGGTTTACATGAGTGTGTTCACGCTTTTATGTCTGATATGGGTTGGTTAGTGATTGATAGGCGTCGTCGCCCTCTGTCTCCTCTTTTATTTTAGAGTTCTACACGACTCTGAAATTGGAGACAGGCGACGACGGAGTAAAAACTTTACATTTTCGCCTTAATAACATTGGGCGCATTTGGACTGAGGAGGATATGAATCAGGCCTTCGATTTCAAGGAGGCCGATATCACTGAGTGGGAATGAGACTTATCCCACAACCAATACTTCACTGATGTATCGAGAGAGTTGCGTTATAGCAAGAAAACAGCCACTAATGCAAGTTTGACGGACCCAATGGACCGTCTAATGCATAAGTGGATTTCGTTTCACCTGAATGGTCAAAGGGAGGCTGACAAGGTCACGGAAACGGACCTCCTGTTGTTGTGTTTCATGAAAAAGGGCCGTCCAGCTCGGATGGCTCACGTCCTATGGTCCCAAATGGCTAATTTTCGCTTTACTATGCGGACTGCCTTCCCGTTTGGGGCTATAATTAGCCGAATGGCCTTTTAGAGGATCTTCACGTGGAATTAGATGCCAGACCCTCCACTCCATTCTTATTGCTTGATAAATCTTACCTGAATAGAGCAGGCATTATTCACAACTCTGGTGTGTGGACTAGAGATTATAAGGCAGGTACAGCTGGAGCCAGTTCATCTGGAGCAGGAGCAGCTGATGAGATGGCAACAAGTTCTGAGGAAGATGAGGATTACCAATCGGGTTACACTGGTGAACTCGAGGAACGGTTGGAGCAGGCCATTGATATGGGTGAACAGAATAGGGCGTGTATCAGGGCACTCAATTATGAATTCCAGGATTTTCGCCTAGATTTCAACAGCTTGGCGAGTGATATTCGGGGTTGGATGGATCGCCACCCCTAGGGAGTATTTCTATCCTATTTTTCTTTTTAGCACTTTACTTTATGCTTTGCTTTTGCATTTCTGGAATAAATGCGTATCATAAGTGTGGGGAGGATGCAATAGGATAGAAAACTTTGGAGTTCTTCCATTTTTATGCATGTTTTTACTTTTAATGTATTTTGCTTGGCTGTGTGTGTGCGTTTGTATGTGTTTGCGTTTAGACCTTTTGCATGTCTTAGGATTTTTGAGTTTTTGTGTTGTTTGTTAGTTTTTAGGATTTCTGAGTTTTATGTTTTTCCTGTTTTTTCCATTAGCTGTTAGGAATAAAAAGAATCCTAGGCAATTGATTTTGATGCATCTAGTAATCCTGACATGACAGTTGAAATTGTGCCCTAACAGTCTGAAAGCTCAGTTGAAATTGGTGCATGCGAAAACTTGTGAACAACATTTGAGTCTCCAAAGAGTGTCATTTAACCAAGATTGACATGGAACGATTCGTTAAGGTGAGGCTAGGATTGTTACAAATAACCCCTAAATTGTGAGTTAGAGCCTAAAGGTCAATATTTTAGACTCATTTTTAGGAACAATTGATCTCTTAGGTGTGGGATACAGTTATTGTCACTATGCTCATAGGAATTGCATCCAATACTGGTTGAATGTTGTGTTATAATTGAACTTGAAATGATTAGGAAATCTAGGTATAGCCCCTTGTGAAATTAGGCTTTTCTTTGATTAGCCAAAATCCCTTACCAATTCCACTAGATAAGCCCCTTTGAGCCTTATTTACCCATTTTCTTTGATCAACCTAGTTACAAGCCCTTAGCCTTCCTAAATACCCTTTCTCACCCTAGTTATTTGACTCAATTTCGAAAATACTTGGGCACACACCCTTCAAATTTCCGTTAGCTACAATAGAAAGCTTGTAATTCTAAACAGAAGAAGTAACCCAATGAAATTGACTCTTTGTCCCCTCGCTTTCAAAAAAAGAAAAAGAAAAAAAAATATATGGTTCAAAACAAAAAGAAAAAAAGGGACCGAATAAATTGTAGAGGAAAGGATAGAAGATGTTCTTTAGTTGCTTCCCAAACTGGAAAATAAAAACAGCCTTGAGCTTTTATCTCGCACATAGCGGAAAAAGTGCCAATTTGCCGAAATTCTAGCTAGTTGAGTCATTAACTTTTTGCCTAAACTCCCTTTTTCCTACCCCCGAACCTTTAGCCTTGTTACAACCCTGTAAAGACCTATAATCTTGTTTAGTTACAATGCGTAATTTCGACCGGATGGATGATGCAATCCCAACATGACCATTTTGTGCAATAAACTGTAGAGCGTTTACAAAATGCATATTTTACCTAAACACTTGAGTGCAAGAGCGACCACCTGTGAGCTAGCAATGTTAGTCCTCGCCTTTCGTTTTTGCAAAGTGTTGGTTGATAAAATTACTTGATCAGTTTTGGAGATTATTTTGAGGTTCACTTCGTTTTTAATTGCAACTTGAGTAGTCTGTAACCGTATGGATAATAAAGGTGCAATGGATCCTTGTGTGTGTACGAGAGCTATTTGTTGATGTTTAACTATTTTTGATTCTTTCTTGCTTGAGGACAAGCAAGATTCAAGTGTGGGGAGGTTGATAGCTCCCATTTGTATAGGGTTTTTAGACCTCTTTTAGTTCATTTTTGCTTTATTTCCCTTCAGTTTTCTTATCGTTTTGTTAACTTTTAGTTAAAATAAGTAATTTCTGGTATTTATGGCGTTTTCTGCGTTTTCGGGTGTTTTTAGGCCTATTTGAGCATTCCCAAACCAGACCCGAGCCTTTTGAAGCAATTCCGGACAAATCAGGGACCGTCGGAGCACTTTTGGGATTCATCAAGGACCATTAGAGCGGATTTCGGAAGCCCATAGAACAAAATGGAGAAACAATGGCCCTCTTACCCCATCTGGACGCCTGTCTCGTCGAGACACAGGTCTGTCTCGCCGAGACAGGCACTGTCTCGTTGAGACACTATGCTGTCTCGATGAGACAGCTAGTCGTCTCGACGAGACAACTACTGTCTCGACGAGACGAGGCGGGAGAGGCGCAAAAACGCCTCTCCCCAGCTGGAATCTCGAACTGAAGGTTTTTAAACATCTGTTTTAGCACGGGAAAGGACCTCTTTACCCCCGGGGACCTAGGTTATCTGCCTACGACTATAAATAGGCAGCTGAACTTAGTTCTTCGGGGAGATTATACATTATTATTTTACTGTAGCCGTTTTAAACACTTTTTAGCTTTAGATTTCAATAAAAGTTCGTAGTTAGCTTTAATTTCATTGAAGAACAGCTCAACGGGTGGAGGATCTACCTGCTTTGTTATATTGTAATCAGAAAATGGGTTTTAGAATTTCTTTCTCTTTCCCTTTATCTTAATTTACGTATTAATCAGAGTATGCCTTCATTTATTCCCTTTTGCATTATAATTGTGATGAGTTTGTCTATGAACTAATCCCCATCCGATCTAGGATGGGGATGAAATTGGTTGAATGGATATGAATGTTTAGGGTTTAGGGTTTGAGAATTAACTTTTGATTCGATTAGTTTATGCATGCTTTATGCCTAGGTGATGTTAGGAACATGATTAATTGCTAGAATGAGAATTGATAATGATCAACTAGCGCGTTTATGTATATAATGTGCCTAATGCCTGTAACTCTGACATTAGCTAGATAACAGATAGATGGATTCTTGACCATGGAATCATCTATACCGAATTTGCATTAACCTGACTTCGCTAGAGACCACTAGGAATGAGGCTTTGTGGCTAGGCTACGGCTTTAGCCTTAGTTGCCAAGGAACCTAATGCTTTGCATGACCTAGGGTATATGCCTAATCAAGTCGTCACCCGAATGCATGTGAATAGGAAGGGAAATACTGATCACATTAGTCCTTCACTTAGGGCAATTACCTTTAATCTTTAGTCGAACTTGAACCTGAACCCCTATAAGCTCATTCATAGAGATTAACCAATGGATTCCCCTTTCTAGGTTGTGCCTACCATTAACCACAATCCACCCTACGGCTAGTTCTGTTTACTGTTTTCTTAGTTTAGTTATTTATTTTATTAGTTTAAACACCAAATTGCTTTTCAACCCTGCTAAACAGATAAATTACCATTTGAATTAACTGATTAGGATAGTAGTCCTTGTGGTTCGATCTCGTGCTTAAGTACTGTATTACTTGTTGCGATAGGATACACTTGTCCTATTTATTGCTATATACTTTACGAGCATCAATGTTCGCTGTCTCAGCAGCATCGACTTCTAAGGAAGATGACTCATCGTTGTCGCTCCACGTTGCCACCATTGCTTTCTTCCCATTCCTTTTCTCTTTCTTCAGCGTTGGGTAGCTTGACTTAATGTGACCAGGTTGATGACATTCAAAGCAAGTGATAGGCTTTGAAGTCTCCTTTCTGACCTTGTTGTCACTGTACTCAGCTTTGGATTTGTCATACTTTCTGTAAGGCTTCTTTCCATATTTTTCATTTTTGTGGAACATCCTCTTCATCTTTCGAGTAAACATCGACATCTCCTCATTATCTGAGGAAGTGTTGTCAGTTGAGTCTACCTTCATGACCAGCGACTTCTGCTTCTTGTCCTCTGACTTCTCTTTAACCTCAAAGAGTTTCATGGAGATCTCATGAGTTAGAAGATATCCAATAAGCTCATCATATTTGTATGTTGTCAGATCCTGAGCTTCCTTGACAACAGTCTTCTTAAGCTTGCCAACTCTGTGGAAGGCTCTTGAGTATCTTCTTGACTTGTTCCTCCTCTGAGAAGCTCTTTCCAAGTCTTTTGAGCTCATTTATGATATTAGTGAATCTCACATTCATTTTTGAGATGCCTTCACCATCATTCATTTCAAACAGCTCATAAAGTCTCATATGCTGGTTCATCTTGGACTCCTGCACCTTGCTGGTACCTTCATAGGTGACTTCCAGTTTCTTCCAGATTTCCTATGCTAACTCACATTCTGAAATCTTATTGTACTCTGCAGCATCTAACGCACATTGAAGCATATTGATAGCCGATATGTTATTTTGTAATTTCTTTAGGTCATTCTCAGTCCACTTAGCCTCATCCTTGATAACTTTTACATTATCAACAGTTTCATAGGGAATGAACGGGCCTTGGACTATTGCTAGCCAGACACTCATGTTCGTTGCCTGAATGAAATTTTTCATTATATTCTTCCAAAAGATATAGTTAGACCCGAAGAACAGAGGTGACCTAGTGATGGACAAGCCCTCAAGCAAGATCTGAGTTGTTTAATTTCCTAAGAGGAAACGAGTGCTATTGACAGCCATGTTATCGGGATCAGCTCAAGATAGTGTTATCTTGTACCTCTTAGGCTCTAATACCACTTGTTGGTACCTTGTGTTAAGAGAATAAGTTCCTAGGGGGGGGGGGGTTAAAGGAACTATTTAAAAATTTAAGTGTTAAGGCTGACTTGTCCTTTTTGTGAAATATATTTCCTCACACAGATTAATAACACAAGGATACTGAGTGCGGTCAGAGGCAGCTTTAGTTGGTCAGCAACTAAAGTTGTTTCTGATGTTGATTCAGGAGATAGCACTTAGAAGAAGTCTATCCCTGAACTCAGCACTAGATCAAGCAACTCAGCAGGCTTAAGTTAAACGTTTTCTTAGCCAAAAATAAAAGCAAGCAGATATAGGAGATGGGGGATAGAAAATGTTACTCAACAGTTATCCTGGTTCGGCCTCCTACCTACATCCAGTCCTCGGAATTCCTTTTCCGAGCTTTAATCCACTACTGAGCTCTTTTGGGTAGAGCACAAAAACACTGGAATGATATAATCTATTGTTTACACATAAGAATAAGAGTTTGTGTAAATATGCCTTTGCTTTGCTTTCAGATGGAACTTGAAGTATGAATTTGCTCAGAGCTTTCGCGTGTTGAAGATCAAGTCTGAATGAAGCAAATGACAAGCCTTTTATAGTGACACTTAAAGGCATCAGTCATTTCGAATTTCAAAATAACCGTTGGAGGAAAACGGCTCTGCTGTCCCTTTCGTCCTCAGCAGGCAGTGCCACGTCCAATCGTAACGAAGTCTTCTCTGTATCTCTGTCTCTTGTTGATCAGCGCTTCAGTTGCTTTACCTGGTACGCTTCAGTTTGTCTCTCTATTTTTGGCAAATATTCCCGGACAGCACAGCGACAGCTCGTTTGTTGCGTCTAAATCTTTCCTCAATTGGATATCCTTTGTCTGCAAGTTAGGAAGTCAACTTGTGCCTTGTCTGCTTCCTCCTTTGGTTTTCAAAGTCAGCAGCTTCGTTGTGAAGGCATTGGCTCTTCTTCTGGATCCTTCCTTCTGCTGGGCTGAGTTGATCCGAATGCCTTTTGATCCGTTTGACTTTCTTCTTTGCTTTCTTGGGCCTTGACTTGGCTTATTGACTTGGGCTTTAATTTTACTTTCTTTTGCACTTATAATTTAATTTATCTAAAACACTCAACAAACACATTAGTAATAATAAATCAAAGCTTTTAAATTTAATGTGTTGATAATTTATCTTAGGGATTTTAATTCTAATTTAAATAGATTTGTAAAAGAAAAAATTAGTGTGGAAATTGTGTTTCAACACCTATCACCTCCCTTACAAGACATGTGTCTGTGATCACATTTGTCAAACCTCCAGAACATTGTATATATTCACCTAACCTAGCTATTTAAGAGGAATTCTATAATTGATAATATCAATCCTATAACTTATTTTATAACAAGATTGATAAAAACACTTAACCATCAATATGGTTTGTTTGTCCAATGACTTCTCAATTCGCAACAATATAAGTACACATCAATTGGTTACAATATAAGTACACATCGATTGATAACCAAATACTCAACATTCATTCAATGTACATTTTATTATTTTATAACAACATAGCAATAGACACACACAAACACACACATATATATATATATAAACACAAACAATTAAGTTTACCTTCCGTCCCAAAATACTAATTAATTTGTTTGGGTTCTAATTGACTCATTGCTTGTTCCCTGGAGTTTCATTGGAGCACAGTGGTCGGTCGTCGGAGTTGTCAGAAGCGCGAACTGAGACTACCACGAGATAGCTAATATTCAGAGGAGTCCAAAAGTACACTCCTTTCACTATTAAAACCACCTGAAATGATATGATCTAACACTTTTTCGATAAAAAATACTCGCTCTGATCACCATATTTTTCAACCAGAAAAATAGCAATAGTGGGTCCTAATGAGGTCTTTCTCTTTTGACCTTCCTCTCTCAAAAGGTCTTCATATTACGTGACCTTGGTTTCCAGTTCATGTAAGTCCCTAAACTCCATTCCTTGGAACTTCTTGTGCAATTTTGATGTCCAATCCTATCCGGGCCATCTTCATGTATTCGGTTTTAGGAAGGAGCACCTTACATTTGTTTCTCATCTTCTTAAACCGGGCAATGAACATGTCAGACGTCTCACCACCCCTCTATGTGATCCTCGATAGTTCTTCCATATAGACCTCTAGTTCAGCCATGTAGAATAGGGTATGAAATTGCCTTTCCATCCCGTACCAAGTTTGCACAGAATTTCTTGGGAAAGTGGCATACCAAGTGAAGGCCAACCCTGTGAGTGAATTAGCTCAACTTATAGAGGTCAAAGCTTGGATAGTTTTCCAACTATCCACATTGGATGGTGAAACGAATAATGTGTTCCAAAGTGGAAAGGCCATCTTCTCCAGAAAATAACGAGAAGTCCAGAAATTATGTACCCCCATTGGATAAGGATTCTCCAAATCTATCACAATAGAGTAAGATTTGTGAAATTCTAGACGGCCTATTTGGCGAAGGTCGGGCCCATAAAGCTCCTGAATAACCTCTATAACTGCCTCCATAGTCAACTAAGGAGCGTATTGAGGTTGAAAGTATAGGCCTCCTAGCATTGAAAGCTGAAGGCCATGTGGAAGTAGATAAGTAGGTATGCCATTTTTTTGGCCCTCTGAAGTTCCCCTTGAGTCTTCACCTTCTTGATAACTTGTTTTTTTTCATAAATTACAAGATTTCATATAGGGTTAGTACTCCCAAAGTTTTGAGGTCCAGTCAACTTACTTGCCTCACGCATGTTAACGTTAACGGACTTCTGAGGTGTAGATTCTTCCATTAGAAGCGGAATTTGATAATGCTTAATTAGAAGAGGTCCTTGAACTTCTGGCGCCTCTAAGGATTTTTTTAGTGGAACCTTTGCTAACAGGCATAAATAATGGCTCTTCAACAACACTAGTCGAAAACCCGTGCGATGCACGAGATATGAAACTTTTATATAATTTAGATAAATAAATAAATTGACATATTGACTTTTAAGTAATTGTATAACTATGAATTTTTTTTATATTGTGTATATTTAAAATTAATATATATATATATATATATATATATATATATTTATTGATAATTCAAATCAAATTAAATTAATTTTGAAAAAAATTGATTAATTTTTTTTATAAAATTTTAATTAAAGGTGAATGATTTATTTATTGTTACAAAATGATTTATACTTTTAAGTAACTTTAATATATTTTTATATTTTTTATAACTAGAATTCTGTGAAACAATAATAATAAAAATAAGAGGTTAATTAAGAAATATATTAGAATATAATAAACAAAAACCAAAAATTGAATTAAACTACAATTAAAATTAAATATTATATCTATGATACAAAAGAATTACAATCTATATTAAAACAAAAATTGAATTAAACTATAATTAAAATTAAATATTATATCTACTATACAAAAAAATTACAATCTATGTTAAAATGGAAGCAACATCAATATATTATGCTATAAACTATTACAACCAATACTTTTCTAATACTGCACATGAATAAACTTTATCAATTCAATATGTTACATATAAAAATATAAAATTCATAACAATTAGTCACAAATTCATCTTGATGACAATCATTTTACTTGATGGAATTTCATGATCATCAAGTATTTGAATTCAATTATTCATTATGCTAAAATAACCCAATATATCCAATTGAATCAGCTTAAGGTGATGATTTCTCATATTTTCATCTCGTAATCTATCTATACTATCTATAATAGCGGAAGCAGAGAGAATTAAGAGAAGTGTTTTAGAGGTCTTTTTGATGAGTTGTCAACGTAGTAAAAAATTAAAATTAAAAAGATTTAATTAATTAAAAATAACAGATTTATATTTATAATATATTAAATAATTAATAGCTCATTAATTAAAATAATAAAAGAAAGTAAGAGTTACAGGAAGATGAAAAAACACAAAGCAAAGGAAATCCAAAAGTCACAAATAAACTTCTACATAAAGCATGATAGATAGTATTTCCATCATTATATTCATTAGCCATGTTAGATAATATTATGTTTCTGAAGGTAATTATTCGATTTTTTTCATATGTTGTAGTTATTTTGTTCTCAATTGTGTTGTTGTTTTATTTTTATTAAACAATAATTGTTATAGTTTCATCTTTCAGATCCATTTCTTCCGTTACCCAAGTTTTATACCTCTTGCTACCTTATCCATGTTTTCTTTTTTATTTGTCTTTTTTTTAAACCGGTATCTCCAATTAAAGAAATCTGATAGAAGTAGAAGATGAATGGACAACTAAAATCGGAAAACACAAAAGTGTCAAAAATTACAAGAAATTCTTATGTTTCTCAAGGTAATTATTGGATTTTTTTTCATATATTGTAGTTATTTTTGTTTTCGATTGTGTTGTTTTATTTTTATTAAGCAATAGTTGTAGTTTCATCTTTCAAAGATAAAATTCCATTTATGTCTTTACTCATTTATTTGTTTTTTTTAAATGACTAAAATAAAGATTTTGTATATTTGTATTTCTTTTTTAGTATATTTTTTATTTTTATGCATTTTAGTACAAATTGATATAAAGTTTCACACAATAGTTGTTTATTGAAGTTTGAGACATTGAATAAAATATTAAAGAGGTATTGAAATATTATATTTATAATGAAGTTTATTTAAATTATAACTTTTTTCATATTATTATTATTAGTAAGAGTTACACGAAGATGAAAAAACACAAAGCAAATGAAATCCAAAAGTCACAAATAAACTTTTATATAAAGCATGATAGATAGTATTCCACCATTATATTCAATGGCCATGTTAGATAATATTATATTTCTGAAGGTAATTGTTCGATTTTTTTTCATATGTTGTAGTTATTTTGTTCTTAATTGTGTTGTTGTTTTATTTTTATTAAACAATAGTTGTTAGAGTCTTATCTTTCAGATCCATTTCTGCCGTTACCCAGGTTCTATACCTCTCGCTACCTTATCCATGTTTTCTTTTTTATTTGTTTTTTTAAACCGGTATCTCCAATTGAAGAAATCCGATAGAAGTAGAAGATATGGACAACTAAAATCGGGAAACACAAAAGTGTCAAAAATTACAAGAAATTCTTATGTTTCTCAAGATAATTATTCGATATAGACTTAATACTTCATCAAGAAAAAATAAAAAATTTAATTAATGGGCAAAAAATATTTCCATTCTCCTTTTTATATGTTTATATCTTGACATTCTCTCTTTATTTTTATAATTCTTTTGTATCATAAATATAATATTTAATTTTAATTGTAGTTTAATTCAATTTTTGGTTTTTCATTATATTCTAATATATTTCTTAATTAATCTCCTATTTTATTATTATTGTTTTATAGAATTCCAGTTATAAAAAAAATATGAAAATTTATTAAAATTACTAAAAAGTACAAATCATTGAATTTTGTCAAAATAAATAAACCATTCACCTTTAATTAAAATTCTATAAAAAAATTAATCAATTATTTTTAGAAATTAATTTAATTTGAATGATCAATAAAAAATATATATATATTAATTTCAAATATACATAATATAAAATTACTTAAAAAGTAAATATGTCAATTTATTTATTTATCTAAATTATATAAAAGTTTCATATCCCGTGCATCGCACGGGTTTTCGACTAGTATCTAATAATTATATATTCTTGAATTTCGTAAGCAGGAAAACAAACAAAAGAATAGAAAACAAAAATGAATGGACAAAAAAGATAATTAGGAGAGAACTATCTTCCTCTCGTTTTTTTTTCGAAAATAAGAGAGAATGTCAATATATAAACATATAAAGAGGAGAGTGAAAATATTTTTTGCCAATTAATTAAAAAATTTATTTTTTCTTAATGAAGTATTAAGTCGATAAATTAATTTTAGTTAAATATAATTAAATCGCAATTGTAACCACTCAGTACAAAAAAAAAATGTTTCATAATTAATATGTGAAATTAATTCTATTAATTAGAATCATTATCCTCAACATCTGAGAATTTGAAGAGATTCAACAACAACAACAACAACAACAACAACAAAGCCTTAGTCCCTAAATTATTCAGGGTCGGCTAACATGAACCATCATATAAAACCGTGAAATCAAGTCGTGTCAGCGACACAAATTCTCTCCCTTCACTCTTTCCTATCCACTACCATATTTTCCTCAATCCCCAATAAACTCATATCACTCTCGATCACCCTCCTCCAAGTTTGCTTAGGTCTTCCCCTACCCCTCACCACTACATCCCTTTGCCACTCTTCAGTCCTCCTAACCGGCGCATCAAGCGCTCTTCGTCTTACATGGCCAAACCACCTTAGTCGGTTTTCTCTCATTTTATTCTCAATAGATGTAACCCCTACTTTTGTCCTAATTATTTCATTACTCACCCGATCCTTTCTCGTATGACCACACATCCATCTCAACATACGCATCTCCGCCACCGACATCTTATGAGTGTGACAGTGTTTCACTGCCCAACACTCCGTACCATATAACAGTGCTGGTCTGATTGCCTTGCGGTAGAATTTTCCTTTCAATCTATTTGGCATGCCGGGGTCACAAAGGAAACCTGTAGCACTCTTCCACTTCGCCCAACCAGATTTAATCCTATGAGCAACATCTCCATCGTCTTCTCCATCCGTTTGTATAATAGATCTTAAATACCGAAAGCAATCCGATGCCTGAACAACTCTCCCATCTAGTGTGATTTTCCCTGCCTCCCTACTCCTATCGCCGCTAAACTTACACTCCAAATATTCTGTCTTACTTCGGCTCAGCTTAAAGCCTCTAGATTCTAAAGTTTGTCTCAATAGTTCCAACTTCCTCTCCACGCCTTCTTTCGTCTCATCAACCAACACAATATCATCTGCAAACAACATGCACCATGGTATACCATCTTGAAGTGAACTCGTTAGTTCATCCATAACGATGGAAAAAAGAAATGGGCTTAGTGTAGAACCTTGATGCACTCCAATCGTAATAGGGAACTCTTCAGTCTTCCCAACACTGGTGCGTACACTCGTGCATGCTCCCTCATACATGTCCTTTATGATGTCAACATATTTCCACGAAATGCCTTTCCTTATTAGGGCCCACCAAAGTACTTCCCTTAGTACCTTATCATACGCCTTCTCCAAGTCAATGAAAACCATATGCAAGTCTTTCTTCTTATTTCGATAGTGCTCCATTAATTGTCTCATTAGGTGGATGGCTTCCATAGTTGATCTTCCCGATATAAAGCCAAACTGGTTTTCTGAGATCCTCATCGTCCTCCTTAGCCTTTGTTCGATCACTCGCTCCCACAGTTTCATAGTGTGACTCATTAATTTGATTCCTCGATAGTTGGCACAATCTTGGACATTGCCTTTATTCTTATACAGTGGGATTAGGATACTTTTCCTCCATTCGGATGGCATCTTATTGTTTCTCCAAATTTTGTTGAAGAACATCGTCAACCATTCGATTCCTCTCTCTCCCAAACATCTCCAAATCTCAATAGGGATGCCATCAGGTCCTACTACTTTCTTCAATCTCATCTTATTTAATGCCATTTTGACTTCACCTTTTTGAATTCTCCGTATGCATTCACGATTTATCATATCGTGAGGGATGCTTATATCTCCAACCTTTTGTCCGCGATCTCCATTAAATAAGTTATCAAAAGAGGACCTCCATCGTTCCTTGATATCCTTATCTCCAATTAGGACTTTTTGGTCCACATCCTTCACACATTTAACTTTTCCGAGATCTCACGTCTTCCTATCTCTCATCCGAGCAATTCTATATATGTCTCTTTCCCCTTCCTTCGTATCCAATCTTGTGTACAAATCCCGATTCACCTTTGCTCTAGCATCTCGTATGACCTTCTTTACTTCCCTTTTAGCCTCTTTGTACTTTTCGTAGTTCTTATCACTCCTGCACTTCCCTAATATTTTATAGGATTCTCGCTTACTCTTTACTGCTTGTCGTACTTCTTCTGTCCACCAAGATGTGTCCTTACCCGGTGGCATGCTACCTTTATATTAGAACTTCCGTCGCTACTTCCCTTATACTATGCTCCATCTTAGTCCATATCGAATCTATATCTAAATCCATATTACAAGTCCAAATATCTTTTTTGGCCATCTCATCCACAAATTTTTGTTGATTCTCCCCTTGCAGTTTCCACCACTTAATCTTAGTCACCACTTGCGGTGTTCGTTTTCTCATACATCTCCTACTTCGAAAATCAAGCACCACTACTCTATGTTGGGTTGTCGTACTCTCACCAGGGATCACCTTACAATCAATATAACTCTTTTTCCAAGCACTCTTTACTAGGAAGAAGTCAATTTGGCTCGCATTACCACCACTCCGATAAGTCACTAAGTGGGATGTTCTTTTCATAAACAATGTGTTCATGATACTCAAGTCATAGGCTGATGCGAATTCCAAGATATCATTTCCTGCTTCATTTTTTATCTCCAAAACCATACCCTCCATGAACACTCTCAAACCCATCTCGCCTAGAACCTACGTGTCCATTTAGATCACCACCTAGTACCATCTTTTTATCGCTAGGAACCTGTTGCACCACTTCCTCAAAGTCCTCCCAAAAAGCTTGTCTTATAGAGACATCTAATCCTATTTGTGGCGCATATGCACTTATGACATTCACAACCTCATCTCATATCACAAGCTTAACACTCATAATTCTATCGCTCTTCCTAGACACCGCTACTACATCATCCATATACTCCCTATCAATAAGAATACCTACTCCATTTCTACCCTTATCCTTTCCTGAGTACCACAATTTATAACCCCAAGGAGCTATCTCTCTAGCCTTGGCTCCAACCCACTTGGTTTCTTGTAGGCACATTATATTTATTCTCCTCCTCTTCATAACATCTACAATTTCAGCTAATTTTCCTGTCAAAGAGCCTATGTTCCATGTCCCAAAGTGTAACCTATTACCCATACCCCTACCATTACCGTGGACTAGCTTATTTACCCGCAACCCTTGCATATTTGACACCACCCCCGGGTCCTAGGGTGGCGCGCCGCTTCGGGACGACGACCTAGCAACCCTTGCATGTTTTTCACTACACCCGGGTCTAAGAAGTGCAGCGCGTCGCTGAGTAGGGAACGCCCCCATGATATTCATATTATGGTTCATGTCATAAGATGTGGCTAAGTTTTACGCTGGCTGCCAGAAAACCTACCGCAACCCCCCTCCTTTGTTCGGGCTTGGGACCGGCTGTAAATGCCACCAAGTGACCCTCACAGGCGGAGTTAATTTGAAGAGATTCAAATAATAAAAAAATTAATTAATATTTTCCATCAACTTGTCATGTGATCATGTTTCATTTTCATCTGTTAAAGACTCTTGAAATACTAATTTTGTACAAACCATAATATAATAGTTAAAAACTATATAAATCAATGTTGCAAAAGCAATTATCTCAATATCTCATAATTAATGTACATTTTTAGGATTTTGAGCATATTATTTTTATTTTCCTTCATTTTGAATTTGTATCTGGCATAATCCAAATTCTTCAAGAATAAACATCTTATCAAGTGTATTAGACGCTTACAATTTTTTTGTTTAGAGAACTGGGAAAAAATAACTTCTTGATAATAATAATAATAATAATAATAATATAACATAATTTATAATTAAAATAAACTTCATTGTAAGTATAATATTTCAATACCTCTTTAATATTTTCTTCAATATATCTCAAACTTCAATGAACAACTACTGTGTGAAACTTTAAATCTATTTGTACCAAACTGCATAAAAATAAAAAAATACAATCCATTTGAGTTAGATAAACTCAAACTAAAAAATGAGTTAGATAAACTCAAGCTAACAATTGAGTTCATATAAAGCCGAAAATCTAAATTTTAGTTAGAGTTAACAATCTAAACGATAACACCTAGCAACATATACTAAAAAAGAATGTAAATATACAAAATCTTTATTTTAGTCATTTAAAAAAATAAATAAAATAAAAACATGGATAAGGTGGCGAGAGGTATAGAATCTGGGTAACGATAGAAGTGGAATTTCATCTCTGAAATATGAAACTATAATAACTATTGTTTAATAAAAATAAAACAACAACACAATTGAAAAAAAAATAACTACAAGATATGAAAAAAAATCGAATAATTACCTTGAGAAATGTAAGAATTCCTTGTAATTTTTGACACCTTTGTGTTTCCTGATTTTAGTTGTCCATGAATCTTCTATTTCTATCAGATTTCTTCAATTGGAGATATCAGTTTGAAAAAAAAAAGACAAATAAAAAAGAAAACATGGATAATGTAGCGAGAGGTATAAAACCTGGGTAATGGCAAAAATTGATCTGAAAGATGAAACTATAACAACTATTGTTTAATAAAAAATAAAACAACAACACAATTGAGAATAAAATAACTACAACATATGAAAATAATCGAATAATTACATTCAAAAACATAATACTATCTATCATGCTTTATATAGAAGTTTATTTGTGACTTTTGGGTTTCCTTTGCTTTGTGTTTTTTCATCTTCGTGTAACTCTCACCTTCTTTTATTATTTTAATTAATGGGCTAGTAATTGTTTAATATATTATAAATATAAATTTGTTATTTTTAATTAATTAAATCTTTTTAATCTTGATTTTTTACTACATTGACAACTCATCGAAAAAGCCTTTAAAACACTTCTCCTTATTTCTCTCTGCTTCCGATATTATATATAGTATAGATTATTAGCCTTCTTTGATGTAGGCTCAGGCATCTTTTGAGAAGAGCAATTAGCAGCAGGTATGGGCTCTTCTATAATAGGATTAACCTTGTTAGGTGCAAGTTCAAAAAGTTTTTGAAGGATTTTTCATATCATGTTTCACATCTCTGATCTATCTTTGCATGGCAGCAAAAATGTTCTTCAGGGTAAGGGGGATTCTGAATGTCTGCTGAAATCCAAGAATTAGGGATCCCATTCATTGTTCCTTCTATAACTTCCACCATTGGAGGAACTTCAGGATCAATGTTAATTTAGTTGTTCAGTCTCTTCATTGAGGTACTTGATTGTGTGTGATTCCTTCTTGTTTTGATTAAGTAATATCTTGATGCTAATGTTTCTTAATTATTATCAGGAATCTTGAGGTCTTAACTCTAGGAAGAGGACAATTAAGGGATCCTTTTTTCCATGCCTTAGCAGAGTGTACCATGTTGAAGAGTTTGAATGTCAATGATGCTACTTTAGGTAATGGTGTTCAGGAGATCCCTATAAACCATGATAGGTTGCGTCATCTTCAACTTACAAAATGCCGTGTGGTGAGGATATCTGTCAGGTGAAACAATCTTAAGTTTCTAAAGCGAACTCCCAAATTTTGATATCTTGCTTACCATCCCTTTTGGAAGACCAGTGCATGATTTAAGGGATTATTATATAGAGGAATAATCAGAGTAATCATAGGGATTTATTTCCTTAAGCTATCACATAGTATTGTAATAGACACTAATTCAATATATTCAGGTTTTTGCAGAAGCTAGGAGCTCTGAAGTATTGTGGTGTCTATGACTGTTACTGTTACTGGGACTTCGCTTGCAACACATATGTTGGGCTTTAGTAACTCGGATTCAACCACCCTTGGCAATAATAAAACATGTATAATTTTAATATTCAAACTATGATATTATATTTCTTTGTTGGATGATAGAACGATTAATATTTATTCAATAATTATTTATTCTCGTTAAAAATGGTTAAAATTTTGGACTTTGTTTATTTTTTATCCTTTTGTTCATATTGATTTTAATGTAGCTCCCTTCAATCCAAAAGCTCATATAACAATAATAATAATAATAATAATAATAATAAATTAAAAATAAAATTTCAAAATTTGATCGAAGTTTGCCACGGTGATGCTCATGGCTAAGCAAGGTTTGTAGCCATGACTGTTCTATTTTTGCCACAGTTATACTCGTGGCTAAGCAAGGGCCCCTGCTACGAGTGTTCTATTTTTGCCACGATTATGCTTGTGGCTAAGTGGAATTGTTTGCCATGGGCCACTATCTCTTGCCACGGTTATTTTACTTTTGCCACGATTTTACTCGTGGCAAAGGGATATGCTTAGCCACAGATTTTCTCGTGGCAAAGGGATATGCTCAGCCACAGATTTTCTCGTGGCATAAAAACAAATTTACGCCACTACCATTATTTTCCCGTGGCAACTACCTAGCCACGCCCACTTGCGCCACGAGAGTATCCACCTTGAATTTCCGTGGCTAAATAGCATAGCCACAAAATATTATACTTGGGCCACGATTTTAACCGTGGCGCAAGTGATGATTTGTTGTAGTGATAATTCTGATCTAGGGATGGGGAAATTATCGTGGAAGGATACTGTTATGGGAGTGGTCGAGGAGGAGCTAGGTTTGAATGAAGGTTTTATGGAGGATGAGTCTGATGAGTTTTGTTCTGATTCAGACGAGGAGGATGGTGAACAAGACGATCTGTTATGCCCTGTGATCAGGCTTTCCTCGGCCGATAAGCGGTATTTTAGGGCTAAATGGAAGTTATCTTTAATAGTGACGGTGCTTGGGAAAAAAATTAGTTTCAATTATTTCTCCTAGAGGATCCAGGCACAGTGGGCAAAAAAGGAAAAGTCAGTATTACTGACTTGGAAAATGATTACTATGTAATTAAATTTACCCGGGCTGAGGATTATAATGCAGTGATTAATGGAGGACCTTATATTATTTCTAATCAAGTTTTGGCCTTAAGGCCATGGGCTCCTAATTTTAATCCATATGATTGTTCGGTGAGTAGAATTCTGACTTGGGTTAGGTTTTCGAACCTACCAATCGAATATTATAATGAATCATTTCTTAATAAGATAGGGGGGTTAGTTGGCAAAGTTCACCATGTGGATAAAACTACTATTGGAGCAGTCAGAGGCAAGTTTGCAAGAGTGTGCATTGATATTGACCTGGCTAAACCCCTTTTGTCTAAATTCCGTGTTCAGAATACGGTTTATTTTATTGAGTATGAAGGTTTACACAATATTTATTATGAATGTGGTATGTTTGGACATACTTATGAGGGATGCCCTAAAAGGGAGAAGGTGAGAGAAGAGGTTATTGATACTGTCAAAGGGAGAGAAGGAGGGATTCAAGGAGATGGGAGGAACTTTGGCCCCTGGATGGTTGCTAAGAGGTCAGGAAGGCGAAGGACACGTGCATCAGTGGTTCAGAATCGTCCTCCGGATATCAATACCGAGTCTACTCCAAACCAATCAAATCTAGAAGTCAAGGAGATGCCTCGATCAAAGGAGAAAGAAGGGTCTGGGGTTGCTCCGATTATCGCTTCAAGATCCAGATTTGGGGCTCTCTCTATTGAAGATGAGCAAGTCTCTGAACATCCTAATGAGAATATTGATTTGAGCATGCCAGGTTTGGAATCTGCTGAGCCAATGATTAACATTGTGGAGGCAGTTAATCCTCTTTTTGTTTCTAAAGAAGAGGTCCAGGAAGGCAACAAAGCTAACACTTCAAAAGCAAAAGAGAAGAATAAAGAGGTTAGTATCCCTAAAACCTGTGTTGAGCCCAGTAATGGGATTACTATGGGAGTTAATAAAATGAGTATGAAAAAACCGAAAGGTAATCAGAAGACGTTCCACAATCATATGGATTTGTTGAACAAGAGGGGGCCTGTTGGTACCGCTTCGAGGCTCTTAGGAGCACCTAATAAATACCTGGGTTAGGGTATTAGGCCGGGGGTCAGTAGTCTTCCTTTTTGATGGATTTGTTTGTGTGGAATGTTAGAGGAGCGGCTAGCAAGGTGATGCGTGCGGCGCCTAAGTAGAGCTTATGAAATATATATATATATATTATGATAAGTGTGTTACGACTATAGATGTGATCTTCCTAAATGCTCTATCTCTACTAGACGCTACTACTTAGGGGAAAGTGTACCCCATCGTATCAAGTAATAATCTGGTTAAGACCGGGTATCGAATCCACGGGATTTATAACTACAAATATTAAACGACTCGGTTTTATACGTTATCTAAGCGGTGAATACTTTGAGTTGATGTGGGAAACAACTACAAACTACTCCTAACTATAAGTGAGACAGATTTATATAGCGAAAACTCTACGAAATGATATGGATGGTGATAAGTTATAAATATGATAAACAATGACTCCCAATATATACGGTTGATGATTTACTCTTGCAATGACGACTACGTGTAGTGTGACCGACCCGTGAAGTACTTAGACTACGTGGTTCCTAGTCAAGGCGTGTCTAATGCTTGGGATTAGAAATTAGGGCCCGTAAGTTCAGTGGCTTGTCAATTCCTACGGTTTTCGATGCGTCACTTCTGGTAAGGCAACACCTATATGAATCCCTAAAGATAGCCCGAATGGCGTCGGAATCGCGTTCCCCTACACGATAATCAATTAGGAATATTAAAACAAGTAACAAACATCAACACATATATATAAAAAGGGATTGTGAATCATAAATTATAAATATGGAAAATGTAGATATGGAATACAACCAAGCCTAGTACATAGGAAGAGTACAAGCTAATTAGCAAGTGAAAAGGGAAGAATCCACCCTCGGAACTAGCTAACCGGACTCAAGGCCGTCTCTTAGGACTTGGAGGTGGAACTCTCGAGCTTGGTGAACGAAGGTAGAACGGAACTTTGACGGAATGCCGGAATAAACGAACAAGCTCTCAAGGTGATAGAGTTTTGCTATGTAAAACCTGAATCTAAAATCTAAAACTATATATCAAGAGCTCAATACATAAAATTCTGGATGTCTAAATGAGTGCTAGTCACTCTTATTTATACACATCAAGCTAGGGGTAGAATTGTTAGTTCACAAGATACAAGCATGGAGATACATTATTTCTGCAGAATTCCCATGACACGCCACGCGTATGGTAGGGGACACCCCGCGTATTGACCCATTCCATCAGAAATCTCTTGCATGTGGACCAAATTCAGATCTTGTTGTCTCAACCACGCCCCGCGTAGACTGGGGTACGCCCCGTGTGGTTGAGCTCCTGAGATTTAATGGCTTGAAATGTGTCTTTTACGCCTCGCGTGGCCTAGCGGACGCCTTGCGTATGTGAGTCCCTGGAACTTTAGATTGAAGAACTTCCTATATACGCCCTACGTGTAGGTTGGGACGCCCCGCGTGAGAGCAGTTGACTTGGAAGACCATGCAGTATGACATTCATGATTGAGCTTATCATTGCTTATACGCCCCACGTGTAAGGTAGGACGCCCCGCGTGGCAGTGGGTAAGTCCCACGTGGTGCCTGCGGATTGAGCAATTATTTCTGACTTGGTGTTCCACGCCCCGCGTGGAGGGTGATACGCCCCGCGTATGTCGGTGGATTTTTGCTCCTTATTCGTACCTGAAATACAATTCTTGAGAGCCGAGTTAGCTTGATGTTTTATTTTCTAAATTTAATAAAATGAAGACAATTAACCGAAAGTGCAGAATTTATTTTTATTTCGTTATTTTATTAAAAACTCGTTATTTTTGTAATTAAACTTATTTAATTGGTCCTAAATTAAGCCGTAAACCACGCTAAAAGATAGGGACGAAACGACCCTATCAACCTCCTCGGACTTTAAAGTTTTACTTGTCCTCAAATAAAAAAGAAGTCGAAAGACAAAGGATTGAGATGATTAAAAAATAAACCTTCGGTTAGTTTTACCAAGTGCGTGATCCCAAAGCTAAAGTTTTATGCAAAGTTTTCGGCAAGTACCTACGTAAACAGATGAGCGACTAAAACTTGTTTGAAACCTCCATGGTCAAATTTAATAGGCAATATCAACGGGTGTAGACACCGAGTCGGAGGACCTGTGACGAAAACCTGTAAACAAGACGGTCGAAGAGGTTGATTCCGGAAGTTTTAAAACAAAAATATATAATAAGAAAAGAAAAGTTAATGTGAGTCGCGGTCGTCAAGTGGACGGCTAGCGAGTGCTTAGCGACGTGGTGCAAGCGCCTAGCGGCAGCCGACGCGTGTCCGACGACAGTTGGACGCACGCCCGGCAGCGCGGGGCGCACGCTCGACGTCCGTTGGGCGCGCATGCCCGGCAGCGCGGAGCGCGCACTCGACGACCATGGGGCGCGAGTGCCCGACAGCGCGAGGTGCACGCGCGATGGCCGCTGGGCGAGCGCGCCCGGCAGCCGCTGGGCGAGCGCCCAGCGACGTTGGGCGGACGCCCAACGATCGTTGGGCGAACGCCCAACGTCAGTTGGGCGCACGCGCCCAACGCTGGTTGGGCGCGCGCCCAACTGAAGTTGGGCGTACGCCCAACCATGTTGGGCGTTCGCCCAACATAAGTTGGGCGTTCGCCCAACTAGGTTGGGCGTTCGCCCAACCGGCTTTGGGCGACGCCCAAAGCCTCCAGGATCCGTTGCCTATTTAAGGCACGGATCCCAATGCAAAAAAGAGAGGAGGGATTTTTTGGGATAGCTTCTCTCACTCTAAACATTTTTAGAGAGAGAAAGTGATTTTTTTTGGGAAAAAATATTTTTTTTCCTAAAAATTCCAAATTTCCTAAAAGTTAAAATTTTACCAAAAACGCAAAAAACACCGAAAAAGCACGATTTGTGGAATCAACCGACTTCAACCGTCAATACCGAACTTGAGGTATTATCCGAGGACTAGACTCGTTTTATTTTATTTAATTTATTTCCTTCATTTATTTATTTTTATGTTATAATTTTATTTATTTATTTATTTATCACGTTTTATTTAATTTCTCGTATTTATTTAATTTTCGTCTCGTATTAAGTAAACGTTCGGTTTTGTTTTAAAATAAAAACCTCGTTTTAATATCCCCAATACGAACCGTGATCTGATTCAAAGGTAGTTCGGGATTTAAAAACGTTGTAATTATAAGTTTAAAAAGATATTTCCAAATAACGTTTTAAAATAAAAACGTCGTTTTAGGAAGCTCCGTTATAGACTATTATCCATTTTTGGTAGTTCGGAGATCCAAAATGATCGAATTAGACTTAATTTAAAGCTTTTGAACGAATCTGGAAAGTTTTGGACTGCTGCTGTAATTCTCCCTTTTCTGTCACTAATAGCAGATTGGCGACGGATTTTCCGTCGGTAATCTGCTGGAAAACGAAAATTCATCTTTTTAGCCCATTTTCTCAACCTTTTGGCATTTGATTCTTATATATATGTATATGTAATTATGTAGTATGTTTATTAAAATTATTTTGGAGGTCTATAACCAATAATTATGTATTATATATCTATCCATTTTCCATTTCAACTTCACTTACATTAATTTGGCTCTTTGTAAAATTACATGTATATATATAGTTTTGTGGGTTTCATTATTATTGTTGGGAGGTTATTGATTTAAACCTTTGGAACACTTAAGTGATAAATGTTTTTGGGTTGTTAGGGGTTATTTCCTATATATGTTTTTCATAATGGCTACTTTGGGGTTAAAGGTTATTTCCTTATGTAAAAACTATTTTTGGGTCAAATGCTATTTTCTTATTTATAAACATTATGCATTATTTTTACAAGTTTTTAATTAGGATAATAAGTATACTATTCTTAGTATTATTTTCCTTTTTGTTGGTACATACCCATAACTATAGTGTATACTAGGTTTTACCTTATTTTTAATCTATAGGTGTAAATACCATTTTTATCCCAAATGTATCTATTTTAAAATGTATTTAGTGGGGTGAATTTTGGGCTTAATTTGCTAATTATTGTAATTATGTTCAAGTAAAGGTTAGTTGAGTGAAAAAGGGGAAAATAAACCACAAAAAGAGATTTTAATTTGGTTATTTAAATTAAAGCTTTTCTAGATGTTCCTAAAGCGTAAATAACGTTTTCTTGTCATTTTTTAAACCATTTCCAAAATATCACGTTTTAAAACCTTAATTCGTTCCAACGACGGATTAAGCGAACCTTGTAAATAAAATTGTTTTTAATTGTAAATAATAGAGTTTTTGAATTGTTTTCCTAATTAAATGGTTTTTGTACAAAATAAATTGACTTGTATGTTTAATCACGTTTTCTGGTTAAAGCTTTTATCTCAACATTTTCAAACGCTCGAGTCGTTCCAACGGCGATTCGAGTGAACGTCATTAACGGGGTTTTGAAACGTACCTAAATCATTCCAACGGCGATTAAGGTACGAACCATGTAAATAAACTCATTTTTGGGAAGTGAGTTTAGTTTAGAGTTAGTGTGTAATACGAAGCATAAATCACATTGTAAACAAATCAATTCTTTCTTCTCCCCCCTCTCTCTCCTATGTATTTTGAACTGATGTAAATGGGTGATTCTTTACCAAAATGGCTTTCGCTAATATATGCTCAAAACGGTTTTCAAAATGAGAAAGAAAAGGTTTCAAATGAATTTTAAACTTAAAGAAATATGCGATTAGTCCGTTATCGCCTAACACGCTGAGTAGGAGGCCGGTGGTTCATAACCGGGCGATGTCGGGGTGCCTAGTAGCCTTTCTCTTGAAAGGAGCTAGCCTTCTCGGCTCGTACCTAAGTTTCCCGAACCCTCACCGGTCTCCCGCAAGAGATCGGTGTTCATTTTCCCATTCATGGGTGGCGACTCTTCCATACTCCGAGCTCCGGTCCTGCCGAGCAGCTTGATTCCACGATTGGTTGCTTTCGGCGCCAATCACCGCTTAAGTCGCCATGAGGTGTCAACCCCCCGGTCCGCCCGGGAGATTAGGCCGCGACACCTTGTCTAACAACGGGGGTCGATTATCTTTTGAGAACCCGATAGTACCTCACCAAGGGATTTCACTCTTACGCTCAAATTTTGGTGGGTCGGTGTTTTTGCACTCTCCTTTGAGTTTGCATTTTCATTCGGGTTTTTCCTCCTATGTTATGGTCTAGGCAATATTAAAAATGAACCCGGAGGGGGGTTGTAATGTGGGTGGCTTTTTAGTGGTTAATTTTTTAGAAACTCGAGTTCGAACACCATTTTGATGATCGCACCGTATTTTTATTTTGGTCTTAGCGAGTTCGTAAAATGTAACTCGAAATTGCTCGGGTGGAGCTTTGAGAATGCCTTTTTGCTCTTTATTGTGTTTTTTTTTCTTTTTCTTTTTCTTTTGAAAGCGGCACAAAAACGATTTCGAAAGCTTATGGTGCTTACTTGCCAAGGCCTTCTCTTATTTCGGGTAGTTCTGATGCGATTTGATTTTGTTGGTATTTAAACAAGAGGAAAAAGGGTTAGATGTTAAAAGGGTATTAACAAAGAAGTCGGTTGATAGGCTCGAGGGGGTTTCCTAGAGGTTAATGAAAACGAGAAAAATACTTTAAGAAAAGAATTAGCCTAAGTGGGTTCGTTTTATCATCTATTGCCGTTTTTACCAAAATAAGTGTACTTAACCCGGTATTAGGTGCAAACTCTATGAATTGGGTGAAGTCAAAGCTCTCGAAAAATTGTGAAAGAAATAGAGTTCTCGTACGAACTCTTTTAGGCTCAAAAATACCTCACAAAAATTTCGGGTCAATTTGTGTACGTTTAAGTTCTCGTCAAATTTTTAACTATCCCGTTTTTATTGCCTTTTTAACTTTCATTATAGAGATAACCTGTGGGTTAGGACTCAATGCTTTTATTTAGTACGAACCTAGGCTTTGCATAAATTCTATAACTTCAGAATCAAGACTAAAATTTCTTAATTAAACCGATCCTTTGATTTAACGTCTTTATATTTAAGAACAAATAACGAAACTTTTAATTGATTTCCGAGGGAGGTGGTGTGTCGGAAAAAATTTAAGAATTAATAAATTAGTTTAATTATTTTGTTGTTTATTTGATTTTTATTTTTGTTTTTGTTAGTGCAAAACAAACGGTGAGTGCGGGTTGCACGGCCCTCCGCGTTATTAAAATGACGTCTATTCCAAGGACGTCGCAAAAGAAAAGAAAAACAAAAACAAAATAAAGATAGAATGGAAAAAGTACCCTGAAGGTCAGGTTCTACGCGTGGCGTACCTAGGGGGGCGCCCTGCGTAGGAGATGCAAATTAAGTAATTGGAGGCAAGAGACACGGACACGCGGGGCGCACTTAGAGGGGCGCTTCGTGTGTGCCGAGTTTGAAGCAAGTCTGGATGGCAGAAGGTGGGAAAAATATTTGGGGAAGAGGAAAGAGTGATGGGAGAGGTGAAATGGGAAAAGCTGTCATGGGGGGTTGCAATTCGCAACTCCCCTAGGATACGCGGGGCGTGCCCTAGGGGCGCCCCGCGTGTCCGTACACGTGGTGCTTATCAGGAAGAAGACCCAACGGTCGAATGTAAGCGGGGCGTGGTAGGGCAGACGCCCCGCGTAACGTGTTCTTTGATTACGAAAATGGGGACAGACACGCAGATGCGCGGGGCGTGAAAGGTATGGCGCCCCGCGTAGGGTTTTGGATGTTAATGGATTTTTTTTTAATTTTGTAATTTTTTTATTGGCTACGGATGAAAGCGTATATAAAATGTCAGAAACGATGCCGGAAAAGAAAATGTGGGAAATAAAAATCGGGGAAGAAAAACTCCCTTATTCGAGCTTGGGTTGCCTCCCAAGAGCGCTACTTTATAGTCGGTGAGCTCGACCTAGAATTTCCTCCTAGGTGTATGCTTCCATTCGCGTTAGAAATGCAAATTCTTGAATAAACAATCCGTACCTACAAAATGGGTTGTTAGTTTCAAAGAAATTTAACGAAAACCAAAAACTATATTTAAAGAATTTATTGAAGAGTTTAGTTTGCTCCCTCTTTGACTCCTTTGATAGTTCAAAAAGAGTGAAATATTGCGAGTTAGAAGGAACCTCGAACTCTTCTAGTTTTGGATTCTTTTCCATGGGTTTACACACAACCGGCTCATCGATTTCCGTTTCCTCGCAATTGAGATAACCTTCATTATTTGGAGAATCCACTTGAGAAAGCTTAATTAACTCGAGCTTTTCATTTTGACCAACCGGATTGGTATCTCTAATTGATTCGTCCGCGGTTGAATCAAGAGGAGACTTCAATCTGGCAATTTGATTTCCCAAATCCCTACAATATGCCTCAGTGTTAGATAATCTTACATGAATATCTTTAAGCATAGAGATTACCACATCGAATTGCGAGGTTGAGTGTTGGTGCGAACCTTCGTCATCCATGTGGTCATCCCACATATGACGAATATAAGGCATCATACCATGGAAAAAATCATTAGTAACAACAAGAAAGAAAATAAATTATTCACAAAAAGAAAATAATATTTACAAATGCTTAGACTAACAATAAAACGTTTTTATTTAATATTGCAAGAAAATATAAATCTCTGGCAACGGCGCCAAAAACTTGATGCGTGCGGCGCCTAGGTAGAGCTTATGAAATATATATATTATGATAAGTGCGTTACGACTATAGATGTGATCTTCCTAAATGCTCTATCTCTACTAGACGCTACTACTTAGGGGCAAGTGTACCTCGTCGTATCAAGTAATAATCCGGTTAAGACCGGGTATCGAATCCACGGGATTTATAACTACAAGTATTAAATGATTCGGTTTTATACGTTATCTAAGCGGTGAATACTTTGAGTTGATGTGGGAAACAACTACAAACCACTCCTAACTATAAGTGAGACAGATTTATATAGCGAAAACTCTACGAAATGATATGGATGGTGATAAGTTATAAACATGATAAACAATGACTCTCAATATATACGGTTGATGATTTACTCTTGCAATGACGACTACGTGTAGTGTGACCGACCCGTGAAGTACTTAGACTACGTGGTTCCTAGTCAAGGCGTGTCTAATGCTTGGGATTAGAAATTAGGGCCCGTAAGTTCCGTGGCTTGTCAATTCCTACGGTTTCCAGTGCGTCACTTCCGGTAAGGCAACACCTATATGAATCCCTAAAGATAGCCCGAATGGCGTCGGAAATCGCGTTCCCCTACACGATAATCAAATACAAATATCAAAACAAGTAACAAACATCAACACATATATAGAAAAAGGGATTGTGAATCATAAATTATAAATATGGAAAATGTAGATATGGAATACAACCAAGCCTAGTACATAGGAAGAGTACAAGCTAATTAGCAAGTGAAAAGGGAAGAATCCACCCTCGGAACTAGCTAACCGGACTCAAGGCCGTCTCTTAGGACTTGGAGGTGGAACTCTCGAGCTTGGTGAGCGAAGGTAGAACGGAACTTTGACGGAATGCCGGAATAAACGAACAAGCTCTCAAGGTGATAGAGTTTTGCTATGTAAAACCTGAATCTAAAATCTAAAACTATATATCAAGAGCTCAATACATAAAATTCTGGATGTCTAAATGAGTGCTAGTCACTCTTATTTATACACATCAAGCTAGGGGTAGAATTGTAAGTTCACAAGATACAAGCATGGAGATACATTATTTCTGCAGAATTCCCATGACACGCCACGCGTATGGTAGGGGACACCCCGCGTATTGACCCATTCCATCAGAAATCTCCTGCATGTGGACCAAATTCAGATCTTGTTGTCTTAACCACGCCCCGTATAGACTGGGGTATGCCCCGCGTGGTTGAGCTCCTGAGATTTAATGGCTTGAAATGTGTCTTTTACGCCTCGCGTGGCCTAGCGGACGCCTCACGTATGTGAGTCCCTAGAACTTTAGATTGAAGAACTTCCCATATATGCCCCGTGTGTAGGTTGGGACGCCCTGCGTGAGAGCAGTTGACTTGGAAGACCATGCAGTCTGACATTCATGATTGAGCTTATCATTGCTTATACGCCCCGCGTGTAAGGTAGGACGCCCCGCGTGGCAGTGGGTAAGTCCCACGTGGTGCCTACAGATTGAGCAATTATTTCTGACTTGGTGTTCCACACCCCGCGTGGAGGGTGATACGCCCCGCGTATGTCGGTGGATTTCTGCTCCTTATTTGTACCTGAAATACAATTCTCGAGAGTCGAGTTAGCTTGACGTTTTATTTTCTAAATTAATCAAAAATAAAGATAACTAACCGAAAGTACGGATTTTATTTTTATTTCATTATTTTATTAAAACATTCTATTTTTGCAATTAAACTTATTTATTTAATCCAAAATTAAACCGTAAATCACGCTAAAAGATAGGGACGAAACGCCCCTATCACAAGGCTACCCGTATCCGTGTGAAAGATTTAATTAAACAATTTAACCCTTCTTGTTTTGCCTTAATGGAAACTAAGATCAGTGGAGTTAAAGCAGATGAGGTGGTTAAGAAGTTTAGGAACTGGAATTGTGTCAGATCGGAAGCTACTGGCCGGGCGGGTGGGATTTGGCTTTTTTGGAAGCCATCATATTGATATCATTACCTTGGACAAACAGTTTATTCACAATAAAGTGAGCTACCCTAGTAATAAACCTTTCTTTATCACTTTTGTTTATGCTGACCCTATCCAGGCCAATCGTAAAAGGTTGTGGGAGGTTCTTCATACTATGAGCATTAATTTGAATGATTCTTGGTTTGTGGCTGAGGATTTTAATGACATTGCCCTTATGAGTGATCAAAGAGGGGGTGGCAATCATTATATTATCGTTGTTTGAATCATAAAAAGAGTATGGATTTATATGGTCTTTCGGATCTGGGTGCCGCTGGTCATAAGTTTACTTGGAAAAGAAATGGTACTTTCGTTCGTTTAGATAAAGTTTATGCAAATATTTTAGCCCAGAGTAGATTTCCTGAAGTATCTGTGTTAAATCTCCCTTTCCGTCACTCGGATCACTGTCCTATCTTAATCAAGTTAGTGAGAGGTCATCGGCCTAGAGGGGATAGACCTTTTAGATATCAGGTGGCTTGGGAGTCTCATCCGGAGTTCAAAAACTTTGTTAAAGATAATTGGAAACCTCATTCTAATGTCCTACAAGCTGCTGAGGATTTTAGGAATAATGTGGTGGGATGGAATAAGAATATCTTTGGCCATATTATCAGAAGAAAGAATAAAATTTTGAGAAGAATGGAGGGCATCCAACGTTTGTTGGAGATTAGATTTGATCATAGTTTGGATAGCCTTTTGAGAACTCTCCAAAAGGAATTAGAAGTTGTGCTTAGGCAGGAAGAATTACTTTGGTTTCAAAAATCTAGGAAAGCTTGGATTAGAGATGGAGATTGAAATACCAGGTATTTTCATCTATCTACTGTTATTAGGAGACAGAAGAATCGAATCGATGCTATCAAAGATCCTAATGGAGAGTGTGTTTATAAGGATGAGGATATTCGTCGGATGGCTCTTAATTTCTAGAAAGAGTTGTTCAAAAAAGACCCTGTTGATGGGTGTCGAATCCACCAAAGATAATTATAACTTTACTTAGCCGAAAATAAATTGTAAAAGAGAAAGTAAAGGTCGTACCCAAAGGATTAATACTAATCTAATCACAAATATAACCAAGCAATTAACAAAAAATAAAGAAGGGGGATTGAAATTGTTGATTAATGAATAAATAAAAATTGCAGAATCAAATTGAAATTGAATGTAAAATTATATGTTGGAATTTCAGTTAAGGGAGATTCCGCAGGCCAAACAATTATTTCCCATCGATCATTGACAGTGAGACATTATCTTAATTTACATGATCTGGATTGGTTATAGCCGTTCCTTATTCATTCCCGACCTAATCCTTCCTTAATTGTAAAGCAAATCCTAGAGCGCCTAAAGATAAGCTCCTATTCGACAGACAGTTCTAGCTTAGCGCTTAGAATTTAATCTGTCGAAAGCATTAGGAATTAGAAGGACCCAACCTAAGTTAACCGAATTCTTAGCGATTCCGATTCAAACCAAATTACATATTCATACGCTTGATAATAGCTAGGATTTCAGATGATTACAAATCCTATTTCCTAACATTGTTCGATGAATGAAAAAGCAAAAGTCTGGCCGAACCTTCACCTGGACTTTCATTGAAGGTATGATTTCATAGATCAATAAATATGTAAACAAATCACATAAAATTAGATTACTGAAATTAAGAACAACAATCTCACAATTGAAAATAATGCTCGCCTTTGATTAATCCCTTAACCGAATAAAGTATTTAGCTACACATAGTCATGAAATCGACTATGATAGCCATTAAAGACGATAATAAATAAAGCTAACTAAGAAACCAAAAAGAGAAAAAAAACCTAAAAAGAACTTCTGTCCCAAGGTGTAAATTCTCATCTATTTATAGAGAAAACCCTCTCCTAAAAGTTGGGTAACAAAATAATATCTATCTAAATCATCAACCTCTTTTACAAATTTCAAATCCCTGATTTTCTGCCTTTTATTTCGAGTTGGAAAAGGTCCTGGTCAATTTGAACATCAGAAGATTCGGAGGTCCTTAGTCTTGGGCAAGGCTAACTCCATTTTCGCTTCAGCTCCTTTAATTCAGCACCAAATTCCTTTCTGGTCTAAAGTTTCTCTAATTAAGCCCAATTCTGCTCCTTTTAATCATTTGAGTCCTGTGGAGGCAAATCAAACCAAAACAAGCAATAATACCCAGAATAACACCAAATTAATTAAATAACCTAGCACTAAAGTGGACATTTGAACGTTGAATTGGAGACTTATCAAATACCCCACACTTACCCAATGCTTGTCCCCAAGCATATCAGATCATGTCAACAGCTCTTTACTCTTATGATTTCGTGTTTACCAACCTTTCTCAATCCCCCCTCATAATGTAAAGATTATCAGCCATCAACTCTCAAAGCTAAGACATTATTCATGTTTAAACATACAATGTAACCACTTGAAAAATCTCAGGAAACAAGCTTTTGACCATGTACATAAGGTATGAATTAAAATCAACAACACCCTCACGGAAGCCACTCATTGCACTCAAGTGTTTAGGCTATGATTAGTTTTCAAGGAATCACTCAAGTCGCAATCTAGAATGAAATTACCATAAGCTTGCCAATATATCAAATCTCCACCACTTAGTATGAATTCAATCAATAAATCAAAGGGACTTAAAACAGGGTGTAACATTGGCTGGGGTTAGGGTTTGGAAAGGAAATGAATGAGAAGGGTAATTGATGAAAATGGAAATGGCCAAAAATGAAAACCAAAACACAATTATGTACAAATTACTTACAATTCTCAAACTTCAGAATGAATGAATGAGACGGACTTAATCAACTATAAACAAACCGAAATGAACAAACTAAACAAAAATTTGTTTTGTTCTTTTTGCCTTTTTTTTTCTTTTTTTTTCCTGTCTCTGATTTTTTTCTTTTTCTCTTTTTTTTTTCTTTGAGACTTTTTTTTTCTCTTTTTTTTTTTTTTACTAAAGATAATACTTCAAGCTAGAATAAGAAAGCTACTGCTTTTCATGCTAATGTCCATTTAAACACCTTTGAAGCACAACCACATATATCTAAAGGATCATTCAGTTGAATCCTCGTACTTTGATGAACTTGTAATTAATTTGAATATGGAAATTGCTCAAAGCAACAACTAAACATAGAAATAAATGAAAAAATGTACAGACTCTGATGGCTAGAACGTCCCTGGCCAAAGGACTCGAACAAAGGTGTGTCAAAAATGGGAAAAAGGCTCAAATGTGGCTAACTAAGGGCTGGTACTGTTATTTTTGTTAGTCTTGAGCAAGACTAAGGGTTCGAATTTTATTTGAAATGGCTAATAAAAGAAACCTACTGCCCTTATCATTTTTAATGCTTGAATACATCAGTGTGGTCTCGAAATGCATAACATGGCAAGTTCTAGAATTCCAAACTAGAATTGGATAACACTCAGAAAGAATAGAACAAAGTGTAATGTTTTTGTTCTTGCATTTAGGCTCAAAAACTTTCCAAAAATTGGGGTAAATTGGTGTTGTTTCATTCAAAACGTCTGTCATGTAATGGGAAATTAATCAAATGGTTCATATGCATGCTCAAGACAATTGTGCAATCCCAACCTTTTGAAATCGACAGCATTATTCAAAACAAAATTTAGGGGTTTCAATACTGAGTTGGCAACCTATTTTCAACCAAGTGCAAAACTGAGAGCTAGCATTGTTATTTTTAGGGGCAAAACAAAGGGTGAACACCCCACACTAGACTCGAGCATATTTTCTGGGTTTTTTTTTCGCTTGAGGTGGACACCTCACACTAATTTAGCACATATTCCATGAAATTAAACCCAAAAATTTGCAGCAGTAAAATAAGGAAATTTCAGCAGCATTAAATTTAATCCGAAATATACTAGCATAAAATTTCCAAAACAATCCGAAGCTAGAAGCCTTTCAACAAATTAACCATCACAATCAGCCAATTAATCATGAAATCACAAGTCAAACACTTCTATAGCAATGATCCGTCCCCCACTTTTCTCCTCGCATTGTCCCCAATGCGGAATTCACAAAAATTAGGGGCAAATGGCAGCAAACATGAGAAAAATGAATAAATAGAGAAGAAAAGATTATGCTTACTGTCCTTTGTTTGGTGGTTCATGTGTTGGGTTTGCTGTGTCTGTTGAAGTCGCAGCCATCACTAGTTGCGATATGAAAAAGACGGCTGTGATTTTCGGTGGTTGTGCGACTTGAAAGAGATGGGGATAGGGTTTTGATTTTGGAAAGACAGTGGCGAGAATAAAAAAAAAGAATTAAGGGTAAAAGAGAGGAATTAAAAATAAGGGTAAAAAGAGAGGAATTAAAACCAAAAATTGTTTTTAACCCTCTTTTTAACTTCTTTTCAGCATCTTGGCCCCCCTATTAATTCAATTAACTCTCTTATTTCACTCCTTTAGGCTTATTTCTCCATTCTTTCCTTCCCTACAGACCTGCAAATCATAATCCAGAACCACAACTTAATTGGCGAAGATGATGGTAAAATTGGTTATTCCATATGAATTGAATAAATAAATAAATAAATAAACAAAGACTGAATATAAATGACAGATGCTAGTCCTGGGCAGGACCAACACTGGGTTGCCTCCCATTAGCGCCACTAGTTAACATCTTTGGCTAGACGGAATCGAGCTTCAGGCTAGTCTCCAGGAACTTGTATCTTCATAACTTCACCACTTTCAATCGGGATATTCTCATAAAATGGCATGGGACCATTTAATTTTTGCACTTTCCCGTTCTCTAAACGCTGAATTTCCACAGCTTCATTCCTTAGTTCCTCAAGCTCTTGTACTTTCAGCTTCCTAAGTTTTCCTGCTTCATCAATATTCATGTTACACTGCTCAATTGCCCATAAGGCTCTGTGTTCTGATTTTGGTTCCTGCAAAATGGAAGCTAAAAGATGTTGAGTGGTGTGTGAAATTGTTTCAGCATTAGAACGCCCAGGTTCTGATTTCAGAGCTGCCAACTGTTGCATTACTTCCTGCACATCTTCTCCAATCTCCACTTCTTTCTCCTCTATTTTGCTGCTCACATCTAAGCTTTCTACCTGCATCTTGTCTTCCCTACATACTTCAAAAACTTGATGAGTTATTGGTTCAATAGCATCTATGCCACAAACAGAAGACACTTCATTAGGAATTTTCATGGCCTTATAAACATCAAATTGAACAATTTTACAATCAAACTCCATAGTCATTGTTCCTTTGTGAACATCGATTTTTGTCCGAGCAGTTGTTAGGAATGGTCTACCTAACAGGATTTTCGATGAATCTGAAGAGTGATCTTCATCTTCCATGTCTACGACATAGAAATCAGCTGGGAAAATTAAACCATTAACCTGCACAAGAACATCTTCCAACAAACCTTCAGGATAAACTATAGATCGGTTAGCGAGTTGGATTACTACTCCTGTTTTCTCTAAAGGACCAGCATTTAAAGATGAATAATTGATTTAGGCATGACATTAATTGACGCTCCTAGATCACACATTGCTCTCTTAATACTAGTATTCCCAATTTGACAAGAAATAGCAAACATACCTCTATCCTTAAATTTTTGGGGCATTTTGTTTTGGAGTACAGCAGACACATTCTCACTCATGGTAATCTTTTCATACCCAATCTTTTTAATCTTGTTAGCACACAATTCTTTAAGGAATTTAGCATATCGAGGGATTTGTCTAATAACATTAAGCAATGGAATATTCACCTCAACCTTACGAAATACCTCAAAGATATCTTTCTCCTCTTTTTCTTTCTTTGATTTGGCTAAACGACTAGGGAAAGGGACCTTAATTACAAAAGGCATGTCTTGCTCTTCGGATGACTTACCAGTTGAACCTTCTGTAGCTAAACCTTTCGTTTCTTTTTCGAATACCTCCTCTTTGCTTGCAGATTTCTCTGACACAGTCTGTTCTGATTTGGAAAAGGACTTAGTCTTGGGCAAGACTAAAGCTTTTCCGCTGCAGAGTGAGATTGCACTCACATTCTGTCTCAGATTCGCCTCAGTTTGTGAAGGCAACTTCCCTTGTGTCTGAATTGCACTCAATGAGGTCGCAATCTGTCCCATCTGTTTTTCTAGGTTCTGTAAGTTTGCTTGAAGGCTGGTAATCACCTTGCTTTGTTCCTCCTGAAACTTAACCAAATTAGTAATGACAGAATGATCATTAGAACTAGATGCTATACCTGAGTTTGGGTCGGACTGGGGAGGTCTGTACTGTTGTGGAGGATTTGGTTGCGGGACACTGTTTTGCTGTTTATAACTCAGGTTCGGGTGATCACGCAATCCGGGGTTGTATGTGTTCGAGTATGGATCATATTTATGTGGAGGTTGCCACTGATATCCGAGGACGGCATTAATCTGTTCCAGTGTTCCTTCATGCAATGTGGGACATTTTTCTGTAGCATGTCCAATAACCGAGCATATCCCGCATGTTTTCACTTGAGCTATCTTTCCTACAACCAAATTTTGTACAAGAGATGTCAAAGTATTTAATTTTTCTTCAATGGAAGAAGTGCCTACCTCATACGCTTTTCGTGGAACATCTTGTTGTTTGCCAAATTGTTGGGAAGTTGCTGCCATGCTTTGGATCAATTCTTTAGCAGCAGATGGCGTTTTATCAATGAGGCTTCCCCCACTTGCAGCACTACCATTTTTCTTTCCATGCCTAACATTCCCTCATAAAAATATTGAATAAGAGAATGTTCAGTTATACCATGTTGGGGACAGCTTGCACATAGCCTTTTGAACCTCTCCCAATAGTCATGGAGTGTCTCAATATCTTTTTGTCTGATACCGCTGATTTCTCTTCGGATCATTGCTGCCCGTGAAGCTGGGAAATATTTTTCCAAGAATGCTTGTGCCATACCCATCCATGTTGTGATGGATCCAGAGGGCAGATTGAGAAACCAGTCTTTAGCTGCATCCTGCAAAGAAAATGGGAAAGCTCTTAATTTCACTTGTTCCTCAGTTATTCCTTGGGGACTCATACCTGAGCAGACTGCATGAAATTCTTTGAGATGATTATGCGGATTTTCGCTTTCCATTCCATGAAACTTAGGCAAATAATGAATCAGTCCCGATTTAAGTTCAAAAGCTGCATCTAGGACTGGGTACGTGATGCACAGGGGCTGCTGATCAGCCTGAGGCGCATAAAGATATCTTAAGGTTCTGCCTGCCATCGTTTCTCCTTCAGATGACTCGCTTTCTTCGCTGGAAATTTCCTCTTCTTCACTAGAATTGGAAGTTTCAGACCTGGTCATATATGGAATTAAATCAAGTTAAATTAATCCCCGGCAACGGCGCCAAAATTTGATGGGTGTCGAATCCACCAAAGATAATTATAACTTTACTTAGCCGAAAATAAATTGTAAAAGAGAAAGTAAAGGTCGTACCCAAAGGATTAATACTAATCTAATCACAAATATAACCAAGCAATTAACAAAAAATAAAGAAGGGGGATTGAAATTGTTGATTAATGAATAAATAAAAATTGCATAATCAAATTGAAATTGAATGTAAAATTATATGTTGGAATTTCAGTTAAGGGAGATTCCGCAGGCCAAACAATTATTTCCCATCGATCATTGACAGTGAGACATTATCTTAATTTACATGATCTGGATTGGTTATAGCCGTTCCTTATTCATTCCCGACCTAATCCTTCCTTAATTGTACAGCAAATCCTAGAGCGCCTAAAGATAAGCTCCTATTCGACAGACAGTTCTAGCTTAGCGCTTAGAATTTAATCTGTCGAAAGCATTAGGAATTAGAAGGACCCAACCTAAGTTAACCGAATTCTTAGCGATTCCGATTCAAACCAAATTACATATTCATACGCTTGATAATAGCTAGGATTTCAGATGATTACAAATCCTATTTCCTAACATTGTTCGATGAATGAAAAAGCAAAAGTCTGGCCGAACCTTCACCTGAACTTTCATTGAAGGTATGATTTCATAGATCAATAAATATATAAACAAATCACATAAAATTAGATTACTGAAATTAAGAACAACAATCTCACAATTGAAAATAATGCTCGCCT
This sequence comes from Euphorbia lathyris, assembly GCF_963576675.1. Lineage (NCBI taxonomy): Eukaryota > Viridiplantae > Streptophyta > Magnoliopsida > Malpighiales > Euphorbiaceae > Euphorbia > Euphorbia lathyris. The sequence goes on along the minus strand of NC_088917.1, from coordinate 41,208,821 downwards.
TTGATTAATCCCTTAACCGAATAAAGTATTTAGCTACACATAGTCATGAAATCGACTATGATAGCCATTAAAGACGATAATAAATAAAGCTAACTAAGAAACCAAAAAGAGAAAAAGAACCTAAAAAGAACTTCTGTCCCAATGTGTAAATTCTCATCTATTTATAGAGAAAACCCTCTCCTAAAAGTTGGGTAACAAAATAATATCTATCTAAATCATCAACCTCTTTTACAAATTTCAAATCCCTGATTTTCTGCCTTTTATTTCGAGTTGGAAAAGGTCCTGGTCAATTTGAACATCAGAAGATTCGGAGGTCCTTAGTCTTGGGCAAGACTAACTCCATTTTCGCTTCAGCTCCTTTAATTCAGCACCAAATTCCTTTCTGGTCTAAAGTTTCTCTAATTAAGCCCAATTCTGCTCCTTTTAATCATTTGAGTCATGTGGAGGCAAATCAAACCAAAACAAGCAATAATACCCAGAATAACACCAAATTAATTAAATAACCTAGCACTAAAGTGGACATTTGAACGTTGAATTGGAGACTTATCACATGTGGATCTGGATAAAGCTCTGTCTAGGACTACGTTTCCCAGTTTGGGAGATGATAAAGTTCAGGAAGCCTTCCATCCTATTGACCAGAAAGAGATTGATCAGGCAATCTTCAGTATAGGGGCTACTAAAGCTCCTGGAGTTGATGGCCTGCCTGCTGGGTTTTTTCACAAACACTGGGAGACTGTTAAAGAAGGCATTTACAGTTTTATTAAAGGAGTCTTTAGTGGTTCTGAGGATATTAGATTGGTGAACAAAACTCTTCTGGTCTTGATCCCTAAAGTTGAGAAGCCATCTTCTTTCCTTCAGATAAGGCCCATTAGCCTTTGTAATGTGTTGTATAAAACTCTTACCAAAATTGTGGCTAATAGACTCTAGGGTGTTCTTCCTGATATTATCAACCAGAATCAAGGCAGCTTTGTTCCTGGGAGACAGATGATGGATAATGTGGTTATTGCCCAGGAGATGGTCCATTCTATGAAGATCAAAAAGGGAAAAAGAGGTATTGTGGCTCTTAAATTGGACCTGGAAAAAGCTTATGATCATCTGAACTAGAGTTTTCTTATTGATAGTCTGAAGAGAGCAGGGATTCCGGATAGTTGGAGGAGTTTAATTGAGGTCTGCATTTCTTCTCCTGTTTTTCAAGTTTTGATTAATGGAGATATGTCTGAGGAATTTTCTCCTTCATGGGGTATCCGCCAAGGGGATCCTATGAGTCCCTTTCTATTTGTAATTGCTATGGAGAGGCTGACTCACCTTATCCAAGAAGCCATCGGTAATGGGGTTTTTCATCCGGTGTCGATCAATAAATTCTGCCCCCAGATTACCCATTTGTTCTTTACTGATGATGTTATGATCTTTGTGGAAGGCAATGAGGAGCAAATTGGTGTAATTATGGATGTCCTTAACTGCTTTTGCTCTGTTTCTAGCCAAAAGCTGAATATCCAAAAATCCCGGATGTTGTGTTCAAAAAATATGAGTCAGAGAGTTTGCAGAAGGTTGAGTGATATATCTAGCATTCCTCTGACTAATTCTCTAGGGAAGTACCTAGGGATTCCCCTCCATAGTGATAGAGTCTCGAAAGCTTCTTTTAAAGAGACATTGGATAAAACTAATAGTAAATGTGCCAGTTGGAAAGCTAAGACTCTTTCGCTTGCAGGCCGCCTTTCTTTAATTCAGTCAGTTAATTGTGCGGTTCCTAATCACATTATGCAAGCTTGTCGGTTGTCGGAACCTGTGCTTAATGACCTTGATAAAATAAATCATCGTTTCCTGTGGGGGGAATCTGAGGAGGGGAAAAAAAATTCACCTCGTTCCTTGGAATGAGGTCTGTCAACCTAAAATTAAGGGAGGTCTGGGGATTAGGAAAGCCGGAGAGAATAATAAAGTGTTATTGATGAAACTTCTGTGGAGGATGTGGCAGCTTCCTTCTGCTCTTTGAGTTCAGCCGTTGTGCGAAAAGTATAGAAAAGATAGGATCTTTGGGGGTCCTAAGGAGAGAGTTATTAACTGTTCCTTTCTTTGGAAAGGCTTTAGTGCTGTGTTCACTGAATTTTGCACTGGGATTGGTTGGGATGTGGGTAATGGAAAGTCAATTAGATTTTGGAATGATATCTGGATTGGTGAGAAACCTTTATTAGAGGTTTGTGATTCCATTCCGCCTATAGATATTCGAAATTGGAGGATTGTGGATGTGGTTGATTCTGAGGGTGATTGGATTTGTTCAAGGTTCGATTCTTACCTCAATCTGGAGTTGCTCCTAAAAATTAGAGGGATCAAAGTGAGTAGCAAGGAGGAGGATAGGGATGGTCACTGTTGGTCTTTGACAAACAATGGAGTTTATTCCTGTAAATCTACTTTTGAGGCCTTTAGTCAAGGCTTGGAGACGCCGTACCTAAAGCTGTTGAAAAGTATTTGGGACTCGAAAGTGCCTTACCGTATTAGGAGCTTCTTGTGGCTGGGTGTTAAAAATAGGCTGCTTACTAATACGGATAGGAAAAGGCGGCATTTGGTGGATTCTGGAGACTGTAGCAGATGCAGTGGGTATGAAGAAACCATTTGCCATGCTCTTAGAGATTGTGCTAAGAGTAAAGAGGTGTGGAGAAAAGTTCTCCCTGACCAGTTGTTGGCTGCGTTCTTGTCCCATCCTGATCTCGACTGGTTTGTTGATGGTGTTAGTGGGAAACTGCTGGCTGATCTTGAGCATGGTGTTACCATTTTTGCAGTGGTCTGTCACCAGATTTGGAAATGGAGAAATGAGGAGATTTTTGGAGGAGAAACTGGAGTTATTCCCAATCTATTTTATTTCTTCTCCAAAAAGATTTGGACTATTGTGGATAGCTTCAAAGAGGACTCTTTAGCTGAGTCTATTCAGATGAAGGATGTCCATCTCTTTGGTTAGAGTAGGCCTAGTGAAGGGTTGGTGAAATTAAACACGAACGGCTCTTGCCTGAAAGATGGCAAAATTTCTGCTGGAGGGGTGTTGAGAAATGTAGGAGGTGGCTGGGTGTCTGGGTTTACTCAGAATTTGGGTATGGGGTCATCCTTTTCTGCGGAGCTTTGGGGGATTTACTCTGGTCTCAGGTTAGCTATTAATCTGGGGTTGAAAAAGCTGATCGTAGAATATGACAATATGGAAGCTATCAGAATGATCTCTGATAGTAATGCTACTTGTTTAAATAGCAAGAACTTAATCAAAGGGATTAGAAGGTTATGTTCCTCCTTTGAGACCATCAGTTTCTGCCATATTTTCAGGGAGTAGAACAGGGTGGCGGACCGTCTTGCAGCTGAAGGCCACATGAGGATTTTGGGAGTTTCTACCTTCTCTTCTCCTCCTAACTTCCTTTCTTCTCTTCTGGTGGATGATATGGTGGGGGTCAGTTTTCCTAGGCTGATCCCGGACTAAGTTTCTTTGTTTTGTTGTGGCTTGTTTTTTCTTTCATTTCCTACCAAAAAAAATATAATAAGAAATTAATTAATATATATATATATATATATATATATATATATATATATATATATATATAATGAAATAAAATGTAATGGGTAAATTAAACAAAAATGTAATGGGTAAATTGTGATATTAGCTTCCACCATTAACTATAAAAATGTTAATTTAAAAAAGCTTTTCGGTTTCGCTGATTTATAGTTATAGATAGGTGTCTATAATATTTATTTTTTTCTTTTAAAGACTGACGTTTTTGCTTATTTGTAAAATCAAGGATTTTTAGGTTTATATTGCTAATTTAACTATTGATGACTTAAAAATAAAAAATTCAAAAATTAAATTTATTTAGTATCATATTACTATGGAACCGGATTTTTTGGTGTTTTCTCTATCTAAACATTAATTTTATCTCTTCTAATCAAACAACACTTAAATGACATCAAAATTACAAAGTTAAAGAATTAAAATTATTTGGAATATAATCAATTCTTAAAATTTTGTATTATCATCAAAATGACAATGCCAACCTAATTTTTTTTTATTTCACAAATTGGCGATAGCCACCGTCGTCTTTTTCTAATAAAAAAAACATACACTCATCAACATGAGGTAGATTTATTTTGAGATTAATCCTTGTAAAAACTACAAATATAATTTTAGTGAAGATCTGATCTAAGGATATAAAATTTATATTTTTAGCTTTTATAGTTGCCTTAGTATGTTGATGTATTTTGATTTGGAGTTAGTTCATGTATTGTGATTAATTGAATAGCTGAGGAGTATGTAGAATTTTGTTAGATGAAAGGGATAATTAAGTTTATGAAAATATAAAAAAGTTATGAAAGAAATTAAGATATAGTGGAGAGTTATGGGTGAAAATGGAAAGAACCCTCGATTCACGAGGGTTAGATTAAAAAGTACGGACTTGTTTATGCAGATTCTCTTACTGCCTTGCCTGCCACACCCCAACCAGACATGTAGAGTTTGTTATCTCTCTTTCATTTCCTTTTTTACCCTCCCATGTGATTTCTCTTTCTCTTTCTGCAACAACAAATCACCCTTCGCTTTGGAAGTTGAAAACTCGTAGCTCTCATCATTATTTCCATTTTCCTTTTTCTTTTATTTCAACAACTAATTATAACTTATGAACACCTTTCAACTGTTTTTATTTTATTACATAACTTTCAAATTTTATATAATCCATCAACGTATAAAATGCTTTCTAATTTTACCATCAACTAAACAAATTAATTTCAATATCATTCCAAATTAATTTATTGAATAAAGGCTTAATACATCATTTACCTCTAAATTTATCCACAAAGTTTTATTGATCCTTGAACTTTCAAAATATCATAAGAACCCCCTTAATTGCATAAAATGTTCAATTAGCTTTTTGAACTTGCGCAAAGTATTATAAAAAAAGTAAGCTAAATACGAAATATGTATTGCACACGTCTTAAAAAAAGTAAAACGATCAAAATCGGAATATGCGGTTTTAATATTAGAATTGACAAGTTTTATAGTTCAGCAAGTCATAATTTCCTTTCTAATCTATTTTGAATTATGTAATAACATTCTATATTTTTCATATTTGACTTATTTTTTTTACGATCGAGTGATCAATTGATTATATATTATACAAGTTTAAATGGTTAACTGAATATTTTATATAAGTTATAGGAGCTATCGAAATACTTTTAAATTTAAAAGTGAATCAAACTTTTTTAACAAATTCCAGTAAATGATATGTTAAGCCTTAATAAATTAAATAAACTTTAAAACTATTTTGTTCAAAGAGAAACAAAATTAAATTGATGGACAAAAAAGGACAAGAAAATCAAATGATTAGATGACACGTGCTAAAAGATGATTTGACAGGGGCTTAAGGGGTTAGATGTTGCAGATGTGAAGTCACACCACCGTTGATTGCGTGGACGAAATCTCCTCCATCTTAACAAATTCTTTTTTTTTTTTTCTGTTATTTTATTATTCTCTGCCTCTCGTCAACGCATAACAATATTTCGTTATATCAATCTCAATCTCTTCTCTGTACACATAATATATTTTCCTTTCCTTTCACACCTTTTTCCCCTTAATTTTTAAAAAGGCTTAATACAATCATTTTTCTCTTCAACTTGTCCAAAAAAAAAAAAAACTTACTGGCTTTTTCAACTTTCAAAATGTTTCAATAGCCCCCTAAACTTGTATAAAATGTTCAGTTAACTCTATAAACTTGCATAAAATGTAATCAATTGATCACTCGGTCGCAAAAAATAAGTTAAATGAGGAAGAGATATTCCACGCATCTTAGAATGTTATTACATAATTAAAAAATAGGTTAAAAAGGAAGTTATTGTTTGCTCAACTATATAACTTGTCTTCTCTAATCTAAGAATCCTATACTCCGATTTCGGTCGTTTTACTTTTTTTTAAGACTCGTGCAATACGTTTTCCGCATTTAACTTACTTTTTTACAACCGAGTGATCAATTGATTACATTTTGCACAAGTTCAGGGGGCTAATTGAACATTTATTGTAAGTTCAGGGGGTTCAGGAAACCAATCAAGCTTTTTGAACAAGTTTAGAAGGCAAATGATGTATTAAGCCTTTTAAAAATTATATAAAAAAAATAAAATAAACAGAAAGCTTAGTTAATTGCTGAGGAATGCATATAAGAATGGGAATCACAAAATACCGCCTTTTTTTTACTTATCACCGTTCTCTGTTCTCTCTTGGATATTTTCGCCTTTTGCATGATTTTGAACAAAAACTGAAAATTCTTACTCTCCCGAGCAAGAAACTGAAATTCTAAAAAAAAATGGACCAAGAACTCTAGAAATGGACGATTTTGAACGCGATGTAACAAATCAACCCCGAGAACTACTGAAATTAACGAATTTTGCGAAAAATTCGTTTTTTTTTTTTCCGTTGAATTTTCCTTGGACGGGAGAAAATCCCACGTGCCCTTAAGACAGGCGGGTATTCCACCCGCCTACCCTAATGATCCGCTCCCCTTTACCGGGGGGGGGGGGGGGGGGGGGGGGGGGCGAAACCTACTTTTTTGTTCTACATTATATTTTTTTTAACACGTTTGAAGTGTATTTTTAATAAGTTTTATGAATTTCATTTATTTTTAGGATGTTTATCCCGCCCGCCCACCCTAAGGCCATGCGGATGTTTCACCCGCCCGTCCCAAGGGCAGACGGGATGTTCATCTGCCTATCCGCCTGCCCTTAGGGCAGGCAGGATTTTCACCTGCCCAGGCCATCTTCAACGAGTTCCGTCTCCGAATCCGGAGACGGAACTCATGTTTTCAATTCAAATTAAGCAAAAAAAAAAAAAAAAAAATTACCAGAGAGATTATTAGTCATTTTCTTTTGTCGTGTCTACCAACAATGATTGTTGTTCGGGTTTGTGATTTTGAAAGAAATTACAGAGAGAATTTCAGTTTTAGTTTGAAAATATGACAAGGGTAAAAAGTGTCCAAAAGAAAATGGTGATAAATAACTTGATAGCGGTATTTAACAATCCACTATAAAAAAATATTCATGACTGAAGTAACAACTCAAAAAAAACAAAACAAAAAAAAAATTCAATTACATAATCCTATTCTTAGAAAAAAACAAACAATATCTTTTTTTCAATAAAGAATGCTAAAGGTAATATTATTTTATAACTACTCCAAATTGAATTTTACGATGGTAGACTTGATTAATTTCAGATCAATGGATTTTTTTTTAAAAAGATCAATGGATTTTGAAACTAGTGAAAACGATTTTCATCTTGTTTAAATATAAATTTCAATTGCTACTATGTCGTTTACGAGGCAAATATGCATTATCAATTCCGCCCCAATACTTTTGGGAGCTGTTCGGACAATCCTAAAAAAAATCGAAGATTGTTTTCTCCTACATCCGCACCCAATGGGTTCCCATAGATGACCGGAAATCCCCCATCACCCTAAAAAAAATACCTTACGTTAAATAATGGTTTGGCATCGTAGTATGTCTTCAATTATGTATTGAGTCATATTTAGTTGATATACATGTAACTATACATGTTTAATTGATAGGTGCTTTCTATGGTTACTTTGTTTTTGACAAAGTACCATTACTTGGTGTGTTTTCACCATTGGATGATGGAGTATACTGTATCGAATCATATTCAATCTATATGGATGTCCACTTTTTATTTTTATTTCTTTTAGCATGTAACTATACATGTTTAATTTGTCATTATTTTCACACAAAAACTGTAACATCTCAAAAATTACGATTTACAATTAACTAGAAATAAGTGTAGCATCCTAAAAATACTAAGCTTTAGTGTATTAATGGCTTGCATTGATTGAGTTATATTCAATGGTTTTTTCATGTATGTATTATTGGTATATGTGGATGAATTGAAATGTATTATTAGACACTTGTCCTTGAAGCTAGTTGTAGGTGTCAACCTCGCCCGGCGAACCCTAGGAGATGATACCGTTGACGACAACGATGTCATTGGCGCCGAAAGCAACCAATCTGGGAATCAAGCTACTTAGCAGGACCAGAGCTAGGAGTTGAAAGAGTCGCCACCCATGAATGAGAAATGAACACCAGATTCTTTGCAGGAGACCGGTTGTGTTCGGGAAATTGGGTACGAGCCGAGAAGGCTAGCTCCTTTCTGAAGAAAGGCTACTAGGCACCTCGACATCGTCCGGTTTGAACCACCGGCCTCCTACTTAACACTACTAGGCGCTAACGGTTTAATCGCATATTTCTTTAAGTTTTAAATTCATTTGAAACCCTTTTCTTTCTCGTTTTGAAAACCGTTTTTGAACATTTAATTAATAACCAATGGAATTCGAAGAATCACCTATTCGGATTATATCAACTATTGTACGCAAGGAGAGGAGAGGAGAAGAAGAATGAATCGGATGTTAGAGATAATGTTCCTATTATCTCTGTAAATAGATTCTTATCTAGTTAGAGTTTCAATTTGTCTATAACCCTAGCTAGGTAGAGTTCTAATACGATTATACTTATGTATTGTATTCCTATACAAACTACTATTGGCTCACTATAAATACAAGGCCTCTGAGCCATAATCACTAAGGTGATTAAAACCATTATTGTGTTATTACTTATCTCTCTCTATCTCCATAATACTCTCGTATATCAAACTATACATTCAACATGGTATCAGAGGTATTAACTTCCGCATCCTCCGAATCCTCTGATCATCCTCAATCACCAACCTATTCCCAATACAAAGCCGCTGCCGCCGCCGCCGTGCACATCGCATCTACCGGCACTTCAACCTCCGCGGCTGCCCAAAACACGGATGACGCCTTCGGTGGATCGTTCGCATCTTTGGGATGGCGGTTCACCTCGCCGTTCGTCACCGGTGACTCCGTCTTCCTTGCCGCAACAGCCGCACCAACAGCCGCGGCAGCTGCACCTCCACAGGTAACAGTTAGCGATTCCTTCCCACCGGAGGTTCGCGCAGCTCTCGAAGCCTATCAGGCGGCCAGCGCACAGGCGGCTAATGCCCAGGCGCTTCCTGCGTCAATCCCCTCGGCGTTGGTTGCCCCGGCGCAACCTGCGTCTGGCGCCCATGCGCCTCTCGCATCAACAGCCGCTGCTCCTGCGCCCTTCGCATCTACTGCCGCTGCCCATGCGTCCCTCGCGCCTGCCGTCCTTGCGCAGCCTGCGCCGATTACCTCTGCGACAGCAGCCCATGATCCACGAGTTGTACAAACGGTGATGCTCCCAACTCCGACAACGTCCGCTGCCGACGCTGTGGTGTTAGCCGCGATTGCGGCATATCAGGCGGCTGTTCCGCCCCCACAAAATCATCCACTTCCTGTTCAGAAATCAATAATCCAATCCCAACAACCCTCGGCTACTCAAACCCTATTTTCTCCATCAGTTCTCGCTGCCCTAGCGGCCTATCAGGCAGCCAAAGCTAGTAACAATCGTCAAGTAATTTCTGAATCCAATACTTCACCATTTGGGTATAATACACAATTAACCCATGATCCAGCCCCATCTTTTTTTTCTCAAATTCGTATCACAATATTGTCGATGCACCTTCAAACAATTTTCGACCTAATTTTATTCCTCCCTCAAATACCACTATTTTACCAAATTCTGTCCATCCAGAACCTGTTTCTACCCATATCGATCAACCAAGACAACCACCCACAAATATCACCATCAACATCAAATTAACCCCTCACAACTACAAAGCATGGAGAATGTCCATGGAATCTACCCTTCAAACCTATCATCTTCTTTCCCACATTCTTAGTTCAACACCTCCTCCACCCAAATTTATTTCTAGAACAGGTTTTGTGACATCTTCTGCGGATTTCATCGTAAATCCATCTTTTTCCCAATGGGATGATGTAGAAAATGTGGTTAGGACTTTGCTCCTAAATTCAATCACCGAAGAGGTGTTTCCTGATATTGCTTATCTCAAATACTCAAATGATATTTGGCTAGCTTTGGAAGATGCCTACGGGCTTATTACAGGTAGTAAGCAGTTTCAGATGGGAGTTGAACTGCATGAGCTTGAGCAAGGGGGAATGTCAGTTACTACATATATGCAGAAAGTGAAGTCCATTCTTGATGATCTGGCTGCCTCGGGGAACCCTTACCCTCGACATCTACTACCGTCAGTTCTTTACAAGGGTTTGGGAGAAGAGTATCGCTCTACCGTCCAGAATTTTGTCACTCAGCGTGGTACAAACATCAACTATCAAGAGATCTTGCACAGTTTGAAAACAATTGAAGGCATGATTCAATCAACCAGAAAGACTACTCTGCTTCAACCTGATGGTACATCAGCACACCGGGAGGCTAATGTATCCACCATGGAAACAAATCAATCAAAGAAGCAGAATCCAAAGAAGAGAAGAAGTGGCAAGTGCTACAACTGTGGTGATCCAAGCCACTGGGCTGACAAGTGCAAAAGACCAAAGAACAATTCAAGATCAAACTACAATCCTGGACCACAAGCACACATGGCATGGCAACAACCACCAAATCCATTCATGGGTCCCAATCAGCCGTGGTATCCTGACACAGGAGCAACAAATCACATGACGGCAAATCCGACTCAACTTCATCAAATGCAGCCATATCCAGGATATGATACGGGTCAGTTTGGCAATGGTCAAGGTTTGCAAATTTCTCACTTTGGAAATTCAAATATCAATAATTTGAAAATTAATGATGCACTACTTGTTCCTAAGCTTACCAAATCTTTACTATCTGTTCAAAAATTTACCCGTGACAACTCATGTTTCTTTGAATTTTGGCCTAACCATTTTCTTGTGAAGGACCAAACAACTGGGGAAATCCTGTTACGGGGCCCGAGTAAAGATGGGCTTTATGTGCTTACACCCACCCTGAAGGAGGCGCTAGTAGGAGAGAAGGTGTCTTTTGAAAGGTGGCATGCACAGCTTGGACATTGTCAGAATCAGATAGTCAGCACAGTTCTCAAAGGAAACAATCTATCCTCTTCAAAGTCAGTTAGCAATTGTTCTTTTTGTCCATTAGGCAAACTTGCTAGAAGCCCTTTACCCTCTATTAGTCGCTCTAGCACATTTATTTTTGAGAACTTACATCTGGATGTGTGGGGACCAGCTCCAGTTGTTTCTTGTCTTGGTCACCGTTATTTTTTAATAATCATTGATGAATTCAGTAGATTTGGATGGGTTTTCTGTTTAAAGAATAAGAGTGATGTTTTCTCAACCTTTTGTGATTTTTATGCCATGATCTCTAATCAGTATAGTGCAAGGGTTAAGAATATTTACTCAGACCTTGGGGGAGAATTCCAAAAACTACAACCTTTTTTCAAACGACATGGCATTATACACAAAATTGCGTGCCCTCACACTCATGCACAAAATGCTATAGCTGAGAGAAAAATTAGACATGTCGTTGACACCTGCCTTACTTTGTTAGCCAATGCATCTTTACCTCTAAAATTCTGGAACTATGCCATGATCCACAACATTAGGCTAATCAACTACTTACCCACCAAAATACTGAACAACAATTCACCCTATTTCTTGTTCTACAAGAAACAGCCTGCCTATAAGGCATTACGCATCTTTGGCAGTGGTATCTATCCTCTTCTTCGTCCATACAATCAACACAAATTTGATTTTCGTTCCAAGTTATGTGTCTACCTTGGTCCATCGGAAAATCATTCTGGGGATATCTGTCTTGAGTATGCCACCGGACGCATATACATCTGCAAATTTATGCAGCATAATGAAGAAGTATTTCCTGCATCATCAGTCACTGCATCATCACCTTCATCTAGCAACTTGGGGGTAAGCACATCGTGTCAACTACCGTCTTTACTCGACCCGTATCTAGGTAATTTCTCTAATCCCACTCCTATATTATCTCCTTCTAACTTGGTTCTGTTGGTCCCTTATAACGTAACAAGTTAGTTCCAAGGGGGGGATAGGAACTATTTAAAATTTTGGTACGTTAAGGCTGACTTCTTTTTCAATCAAAAGGATTACACAGCGCACTGAGTGAATTTAAGACACTAGCTTAGTCAACTTGTGACTAAGTCAGCTTCTTTCATTGAGTCAGGCAATAACACTTGAGTCTATTCATGAACTCAGATACTCAATGCACACAACTCAGCGTGACCTCTTTACTTAGTCAGTTTTCGAGCAAGCAAAATATATTAAAGGAGTTTAAAGGTTAGAAAGATATTACTCAGCAGATTTATCCAGGTTCGGCCTCTATGCCTACGCCCTGTCCTCGGAACACGTTCCGAGCTTTCGAATTCTCTACTGAGCTCTTTAAAGGTAGAGCACCAAACCTTTTACAACTAGAAGCTGAGTATAACAAGAGTACCTTCCTCTATACCTCTACTCACTCCTATTCTACCGCTGAGTACTGTAACCGAGTACTCAACCTCTCCTTTCTATACTTCTAGAAATGATAATGAGATTGTCCTAAACAACAATTGCTAAGACACTTTAGATGATTGGAAATCACTCTAGACTTTTACACAAAAGTATGGAAATTGGTGTAAGGTATTTGCTTTGCTTTTCTCACAGATTCTTCGAGTATGAATTTGGTCAGCGTGATTGCTAGTTGAAGATCTGCATCGATTGAAGCAAATGGATGGCCTTTATATAGTGACACTTGAGACACCTGGTCATTTCGAATTTCGAAATAACCGTTGGAGGGAAACAGCTTCCTATCGTTGTTACTCTGTGCGTGCTCAACGTCGTTGGCCAATAGAATTCTTGCATCTTCTGTCTTCGTCAATCTTCGGCAGAATGTTTCGCCATTTAAGGAAAAGTCCACGAGACAGCTTTCTGTGCCTTCTGATCTTTTCCTAAAGTGGAAATACTTTGTCTAGAAGTTGAACATTCCCTGCCGCTGTCCTGACTGCTTTGTCGTCCAACTCAGCAGCTTCATCTTGAAGCTTTTGCCACGAAGGCTTCTCGATCCTTCTCTTGCTGAGTCGTCGTTTTAGTTGATACGGCTCCGTTTTGGAATCTCTTGGGCCGAATGATATTGATATGTTGACTTGGGCTTGACTTCCACTTAATGGGCTTTTTGGTCTTTTTATTCTCAATGTCTTATATACAATTAAACTCAACATTGAACAAACACATTAGTGTAATAAATCAAAGCTTATTAAATTTAATGTGTTAGAATATTTTTACTTAAATAATTTTGTCAAATCAAAATCATGTGGAAAGGTGTTTCAACAAACTCCCCTATTTTGATGTTGGCAAAAATATTCAGTCGAAGAACTCAGTGTTGAGCTCCCCCATGATAGTTGACCTAAAGTAATTAACTCCCCCGTAAGGGTTGAGCTACTGACTTAGTTTTACTCTAAACATTTCAAGGTTTAATTGAATAAGTCTAAGGTCAGTTTTCAGAGATAGGTCAGCTCATGGAACATATTCTATTTAACTCAGTTTTACGCGGAAGGTTTAAATATCAGAGAGCGCTGAGTATGATTTGTTCAATGAGTTTTAGTTAAATCGACATATAAGAAGTGGTCAACATGCATGATCAACACAGCAGTCATATCATCAAATAATGTAGACAGTAAAGCACAGATGATTCAATGAAGATGCGTTTTTGACAAATTATATTGATTACTTAAGTAAGCATCGCATAAAGGTAGTCATTTCGAAAGAGATAGAGATGCATATAATTTGTTTTAAGTCAGCACAACAGAGTTAACAAAAAAAAAACAGATATAGAGTTTCAAAAGACAATACAACAGCTAGCTATCCTATTCAATATAAGTTAAGCTACTTTTGTTTGCCCTTGCCCTTCTGTTGCTGACTACCTGAAGCTTGCTGAGTTCTTGGGGCTTGATCTTTCTCCCCCTTTTTGCCATCATCAGGCTTGGGAATGAAGGTTGAGTCATTGGCAGCTTGAGCGAGACGTTGAGAAAATGCCTTTAGCTTTTTCGAGCTTTCATTCATTCCGTCGAAGATGGGAACGCCATCATCGATAATGTCTCGAGGAATACCGATAGATGCGGCACTCAGCATGCTTAACACAGCGGCTTGAGACTTGCCAATCCAGTGCATGGTGTCAGTGAGGATTTTAAAAGCTTGATGAACCATCTTGAGCAGAGATGAATCATAATACTCACGCTGATCCTGGATTTTGCGGACATCGTTGTAGATGGCTCGAGAATACTTCAGAATCTCGTTCGTTTTAAGCTCGTCAGTGGCCATCTCTTGCCTATTCAAGTTCAGCAGACGCACAGCCTCAGAAATTTGCTCAATGGAGCATTGGGAGGAGGTGGAAAGCTGATGATTCATTTTCTCTTGCTCAGTGTGAAGTTGGCGAAAGAGATGTTGGACTTCGGCAGAAGTGGCATATGCTGAGTTCGCAATTGACAGTTGATGAAATTCCTATTGAAGAGAATTCATATGGTTGACAATGGTCAGCTGGAGTTCGGCCAGTTTCAGTATAGAGTCCTGTCGGGGCTGTTGAGATTGTAGTGAAGTTATAACACTCAGAAGGTTCTTCATACCTTTAATCTCGGTGAGAAGCTGAGTGATAGATGAGAGTGAAGTTGTCTCAACAGAACTGGATTCAGCGGCATTGGTACTTGATTTTTGGAGGTCCTGGATGAGAGCTTGAGCTGAGTCAACAATGCGTCTACCAGACTCAGAGGCAATGTTGTAATTAAAAGATCCATCCAGTGTTGGCCTTAATGTCGGAAGTGGAGTAGAACCGAGTAGGGGCAATGTTTGGTTCTACTCGACATTGGTTGGCCCAGCATTGTCAGTTGAAGCTGACTGAAGCTGATTCTGCACATTTACTTGGGGAAGTGGAGGATCGGCAGAAAGAGTTCCTTGCATTATGTCAGGCTGAAGCTGACTTGGTGATGGAATTGGAGGAAGTTCAGCATCCACCTGGGCAAGAAATTCCTTGTCTTGCTCAACAGTTTGAGGAGCGGAATCTTCGAGCAATTGCTCAGCATTGCTTGGATTTACGGAGGCATTCAAGTCGGCATGTTCCTTTGGAGAAACAGAGGCTTGATTTTCTAAGTGCCCTTGGTCAGACTCAGGAGGGTTGGAGAAGTATTTGAGATGTACCTCAGTAAGGCCAGTGATTTCATCTCTCAGCGGGGAGTCTCCCATTAGGTCAATGACCGGTTTTCGAACGACGCTCTTCTTTCTGAGTCTTTTAAGCTTTGGAGGAGTGGGATCACAAGGAATGGACTCGATAGAGTCATTAGGTGAGTTTTCCCCTTGAGCAGCAGGAGTAGTTTCTGTGTGCTCAGCTTCTTCTTCTTCAACCAACTCAGTGTTGATTGGTTCAAACTGCTCATCCTCAGCTGTTTCTTTAGTGTCATCCTGACCACTGTCTTCCTCATCTGACTCATCATCCAGTTCATCTTCTTCAGATTGGTCATCCAACTCTTCCTCATCAAGCTGACCGCCTACTTGATCTTGGTCGTGTTCTTCCTCAGCCTGTTGCTCAGCGTCAATTCCTTGACTTTGTGCATAGTGGGAGTTAGGAGGAACGACGATGTCAGTCGGTATGGCTTTGATGGGTCTTAACTCAAAGTTGAGCTTCCTATTCTTCTTCTTGCTCAGCGGTTGCTCTTCAATGTCGTCCCTTTCCTCTGTCTCAGGCTCAGCTTCCTTAGGTCTTTTCGAAGCTGATCTAGATACACCCGGACTTTGCTGAGTTTAAGGTTCTGTTCCGGTATATACAACTTTGATCCTCTTTGGGGCAGAGGCAGCTCCTTTAGAGGTGCTTTGCACAGCTTTCCTCTTTCGTTGTGTTCTACCATTGCGAGTCACAGCCCCCTCAGTGTTTGCCCCCTCAACATTCTGTTCAGCTTCCCCCTTTCCTTCCTTCGGCACAATTGGTAGGTCATATGCCAAACCAAATAGGGCAGCAGCTGTTATTTCAGTTCCCTAAATTCGAATCTCCGAAACCGTATCTACCTTGTGATCCTGGAGGATTTGAGTGATGAAGGAGCCCAGCCTAAGGGTTCCTGTACTTCGTAAAAACCCACCGATGATGAAAACAGGCATATTGATCAGCGTGTAGGTCAACATGTGCCATATGAAGCACTGCTCGAAGTTGGTTGCTGAGTTGGTGCAGTTTATTTTAGGGTAGAGGAAATTTGTCAGTATATAATGGGCCATCTTTTGATGCTGAGCCATTGGACGTGCTCGAGATTTCACCTTTGTGACCCTCAGGTTTGCAGAAGGTCTTAACGTAGTCGGTTTTGTCATGGTCACCTGACTTACGAAGTATAGCTCCTTCGTTCTTTAACTTGAACAGTGAGGCAAGGTACGCTGGGGTGATGGAAATGTCCTTTCCTCGAACATTAGTGGCTAGGTAGTTCCTGTCATCTTTGGCGACTTTCAGGTTGGCGTAAAATTCGGGTACCAACTCAGGGTAAGTATAATCACAAACTGAGAACAGCTCGGTCTAGCCATTTTTCTTAATCCACTCGCAGAAAGGTTGCTCGGCATCCACGAATCCGGGTGAGAACCAACGAGATTGGTCAATCTTCCACCCCCTCACATTCTCAAAGACTTGAGTGTAAGTGCGTTGTACGACTTTCTTACCCTTGTCTTTCGTCTGTTGTTTCCCTTTAGAAGAAGTAGCTAGGATAGCTTGAGCTTTCTTGCTCGGCGTAACAGCTCCAGTGGGATTACGCTGGGTAGGAGAAGTGGAATTGTCATCGGAGCGGTTTTGGGAAACACCGGCACCGGAGATGTTAAGAGAAACTCTTGTCATATTAGAAAAGAAGTTTTGGGGATTCTGGGAATTTTTGAGAGAGAGAGTATAAATGCCAAAGCTTTCTAAATGTAAAGAAATAAAAGTGGGAATTCATCCACTATTTATAGCAATGTTGAGTTAATCTAAGGCATTGGGTTGTTCGTTTTACCTCAAGATTCTCAAACGACAAAGATTCTGGCATTTATGACATATACGACGCGTGTGTTTTCTAATTATAGCCTATACGTCATCCTAGGTGGCTATTCAATTCGCGTGCTTTGCATTAAAGTTTGCAACGGCTCTTTACTCAGTGTTAGGGATTCCAAGCGTTTAAGATTCTAAGTAGTCAGTGTTATGCAAAGGAATAGATATAATGCGTAGAAGCTCAGCTTGAGGTAAATACTCAGCATATATATATATTTATCTACTCAGCATGAAATATCACAAATCATTCATCATGGAAACTCACTCAGCATGCATACCATACTTGGAATTTATTGAAGAGGATTAAACATACCAATGGCTTCTCTAAGTATGTTGAATTGCTCACGAGCCAGTGGCTTTGTGAAGATATCGGAAAGCTGCTCATCCGTTGGGACATAGGTCAGCTTGATCTCACCTTTGAGTACATGGTCTCTAATGAAGTGATGTCTGATGCTGACATGCTTCATCCTGCTGTGCTGGATTGGGTTCTTTGATAGATCAATTGCACTTTTGTTGTCACATTTGACTTCAATTGTTTTAGTCTGAACACCATAATCTTCAAGCTGTTGCTTAATCCATAGGACCTGAACAACACAGCTTCCAGCAGCAATGTACTCAGCTTTAGTGGTTGACAGGGCTACTGACGCCTGCTTCTTGCTGAACCAGGACACAAGACAGCTCCCAAGGAAGTGGCATCCTCCTGAGGTGCATTTTCGTTCAAGCTTGTCTCGTCCATAGTCAGCGTCAGTGTATCCAAGAAGTGTGAAATCTGAAGTATTGGGATACCATAAACCTGCATTCACTGAGCCTTGCAAATATCTAAGGATTCTTTTTACAATTATGTAATGAGATTCCTTAGGGTTAGATTGATATCTAGCACAATAACATACTGAGAACTGAATGTCCGGTCTACTCGCTGTTAAGTAAAGTAGAGAGCCTATCATACCTCGATACAATCTGCTGTCTACTGACTTACCATTCTCATCAGCGCAGAGGACAGTGTCAGTGCCCATTGGAGTAGATATTGACTTACAATTTTCAAGTTCATATTTCTTCAATATCTCCTTTGCGTACTTAGTTTGACTTATGAAGATGCCATTTTTCCCTTGTTTGATTTGAAGTCCAAGGAAGAAGTTAAGTTCTCCCATCATTGACATTTCAAACTCAGTTTGCATCTGCTTGCTAAATTCTTTGCACATTGACTCGTTAGTGGCACCAAAAATAATGTCATCCACATAAATCTGAGCCAGCAGGGTATCTTTACCCTTCCTCTTAATGAATAAGGTTGTATCAGCTTTGCCTCTGACGTAATTTCTAGTCAGCAGGAAACTGGTCAGCCTCTCATACCAAGCACGTGGTGCTTGCTTGAGGCCGTACAGAGCCTTTTTGAGTTTATAAACATGGTTTGGGAACTTAGGATCCTCAAACCCTGGAGGCTGATTAACATAGACTTCCTCGTTTATAACCCCATTAAGAAATGCACTCTTGACATCCATTTGAAATAATTTAAAGTTCATATAAGATGCATATGCACATAAAATTCTAATAGCCTCCAGCCTTGCCACTGGGGCAAAGGTCTCACCGTAGTCAATACCTTCTTGCTGACTGTAGCCCTGAGCTACGAGTCTTGCTTTGTTTCTGACACGTTCCCTTGTTCATCCAGCTTGTTGCGGAAGACCCATCTTGTTCCTATGGTCTTCTGGCTTCTTGGTTTTGGCACTAGATCCCATACTTCATTTCGTCTAAACTGATCAAGTTCTTCTTGCATTGCATTCATCCAGTATTCGTCATACTCGGCTTCAGCGAAGTTCTTTGGTTCCTGGATTGAGACGAATGCTACGTTGCTGAGGTATCTCCTGAGTTGATTTCTTGTCATCAGGGTATTCTCAGCGGCATCAAGAATGGCACTTTCTGAGTGGCCTCTTGGTATTCTAATCTCCTTTGGTAGATTGATGTCTTGCGCTGGCTGTGTTTCAACAATCTTTGCAGATGTAGATTGGTCAGTGAAAGTAATTTGAGTTTCACTTTTACCTTTGGTCAGCCCTTGAGGAAATAACTCAGTGGCTGTTTCTTGATCAGCGGGTGCTGAGTGTGGATCGTCCTCGGTTAGTGGCTGGTACCTTCCTGCAGGGTTAGTTTCATCGAACTCAACATGTACTGACTCTTCTAAGACTTGAGTTCGTTTATTGAAAACTCTGTATGCTTTGCTGTTTGTTGAGTAGCCTAAAAAGATAGCTTCATCAGCTTTTGAGTCAAACTTAGCTAGGCTATCTTTGGTGTTTAAAATAAAACATTTACAGCCAAAGGCACGAAAGTATCCAATGTTGGGCTTTCGTCCTTTCAAAAGTTCGTAGGGGGTTTTCTTTAGTATAGGTCTAACGAGAGCCCTATTAAGAATATAGCACGCTGTGTTGACAGCTTCTCCCCAAAAGTACTTTGGAAGCCTATGCTCACTCAGCATTGTCCTGGCTATTTCAACCAAGGTTCTGTTTTTCCTTTCAACAACCCCATTTTGTTGAGGTGTTCTAGGAGCAGAGAAATTATGGTCAATGCCGTTGGTTTCACAGAATTCAACAAACTGTTGGTTCTTGAATTCTCCACCATTATCACTTCGGATGTGAGCTAGCTTAAGGTCTTTATCATTTTCAAGTTTTCTAACCAAATTTGAAAATGTCTCAAAGGTTTCATCCTTGCTACTCAGCAAGATGATCCAAGTGTACCGAGAAAAGTCATCTACAATGACCAAAGAAAATCTTCTTCCACCCAAGCTCAGCGGCTGGACCGGACCGAAGAGATCCAAGTGTAGTAACTCTAATGGACGCTTAGTTGAGACAATGTTTTTACTATGAAAAGATTGTTTGGTTTGTTTTCCAGCTTGGCAAGCGTGGCATAATTGATATTTTTCAAATTTAAGTTCTGGCAGACCCTCAACCAATTGCTTTCTTACTAATTTGGCCAGGAGGTCCATACTTACATGACCAAGTCTCATGTGCCATAGCCAGGAATTTTCTTCATTTGACACTAAGCATACAGTTTTTGAAAACTTCTTTTCTAAGTTCAACATGAAGATATTATCAATACGAGGGGCAGTTAAAATTAACTCATTTGTTTTACCCTAATATTTTACATCCAGTGTCATCAAATATAACTTTTCTCCCATTGTTACATAGCTGCTACGCTGAGTAAGTTATATTTGAGTCCGATGACTAGGGAGACAGACTCAATAGTAGGATTACCACCAACGGTTCCTGACCCTACTATCTTACCCTTTTTGTTGTCTCCAAAACTTACGCTTCCTCCTCGTTTACGCTCAAACGTGATGAACTGAGTTTCATCACCAGTCATATGCCTTGAGCATGCGCTGTCAATGTACCACATCTTTGACTTCTCAGCACACCTTAGGCTTACCTGTAATATAGCTAGTTGCTTTTAGGTACCCAATTCTTTTTGGGTCCTTGCTTGTTAGGTTCAACAGGTAAAACATCATATTTTATTTTATGACGACATACTTGAACAGCATGTCCATTCTTTCCACAAAAGTCACAGCTGACCTTCCGTTTAGGATGTCTTACTGACTGGTCAGCACCCCAGTGCTGAGCGTGCCAGCACACCTTAGTGGTGTGTCCTTTCTTCCCACAGAAGTCACACTAGACATTCCGCTGAGGATTCCATCTCTGCTGACTAGTACTTCGGTACTCAGTGTTCAGAGGATTATTTCTTTTATTTGGAACCTTAAGTTGGTTCTGAATTGATGTGACGTCCTTTCTTAGTTTCTTAGAATCTGATTGGACCTCAGAGACAAACTTTTGCATAATTCCTATGTTACTATGCAAATCTGAGTTGTCCTGAAGAAGATATCGAAGGTCACTCAGTTTGACCTCCTCAACCTCATCACATCGCCTGCTGAGTTCTCTAACCTTTTTATTACACTTTTTGACAAGTGTGTAGAGGTCACTCAGGGCATTAACCATTTCATTTCTGAGCAAGGGTAGTGATATTACCTCAGTTGAGTGTTCCTCATCGTCAGATGCAATGGAGGGGTCAGCATGCTCAGAAACACATGGCTCAGCAAGTTTGTTAGCCATGAAACAAATCTTTGCTGACTCAGTGGCATCAGCTTCAGATGATGATGAATCATCACTATCGCTCCAGGTTGCCACCATTGCCTTCTTGTCGTTCTTCCTTTCTTTCCTCAGCGAGGGACAGCTTGACTTGATATGGCCAGTTTGATGACATTCAAAGCATGTAATGGGCTTTGAGCTGTCCTTCTTGTACTTGTTGTCGCTGGAGTCAGCTTTGTACTTATCAAAATTCTTGTAAGGCTTCTTAGAATATTTGTCATTCTTTTTGAACAGCCTCTTCATCTTTCTAGTGAACATAGCCATTTCTTCATCATCTGTTGAGCTCCCATCAGTGGAGTCAGCTTTCATGACAAGAGACTTTTGCTTCTTGTCTTCAGACTTTTCCTTCACCTCGAAATTCTTCATTGAGATCTCATGGGTCAGCAGTGAGCCAATGAGTTCATCATACTTGTAGGTGGTTAAGTCTTGAGCTTCCTCAACAACAGTTTTCTTTGCTTGCCAGCTTTTAGGAAGACTCCTAAGAATCTTCTTGACTTGCTCTTCCTCAGTGAAGATCTTTCCAAGTCTCTTGAGCTCGTTGATGATGTTTGTGAATCTTGCATTCATGTCTGAGATTCCTTCATCATCGTTCATTTCGAACAGCTCGTACAGTCTCATATGCTGGTTCACCTTGGATTCTTTCACCTTGTTGGTTCCTTCGTAGGTGACCTCCAGCTTCTTCCAGATCTCCTGCGCTGACTCACAACCTGAAATCTTATTGTATTCTGCAGCATCTAGCGCACAGTGAAGCATGTTTATAGCTGAAGCATGGTTTTGTAGCTTCTTAAGATCATCCTCTGTCCATCTAGTCTCAGCTTTGACAACCGTTTGGCCATCAATAGTTTCAACAGGAACAAATGGGCCTTGGACTATAGATAGCCATGCGCTCATGTTTGTTGCCTGAATGAAGTTCTTCATTCTATTCTTCCAAAAGGTATAGTTAGACCCGAAGAATAGAGGAGGCCGAGTTATGGACAGACCCTCAGGTAAAATCTGAGTTGTCAGATTTCCTGGGAGAAACCGAGTGCTGTTTTCAGCCATAGTGGGGATCAGCTTAAGGTAGTTAAACCTTGCACACTGAGCTATTAGGCTCTGATACCACTTGTTGGTCCCTTATAACGTAACAAGTTAGTTCCAAGGGGGGGGATAGGAACTATTTAAAATTTTGGTACGTTAAGGCTGACTTCTTTTTCAATCAAAAGGATTACACCTCGCGCTGAGTGAATTTAAGACACTAGCTTAGTCAACTTGTGACTAAGTCAGCTTCTTTCCTTGAGTCAGGAAATAGCACTTGAGTCTATTCCTGAACTCAGATACTCAATGCACACAACTCAGCATGACCTCTTTACTTAGTCAGTTTTTGAGCAAGCAAAATATATTAAAGGAGTTTAAAGGTTAGAAAGATATTACTCAGCAGATTTATCCAGGTTCGGCCTCTATGCCAACGTCTTGTCCCGGAACACGTTTCGAGCTTTCGAATTCTCTACTGAGCTCTTTAAAGGTAGAGCACCAAACCTTTTCCAACTAGAAGCTGAGTATAACAAGAGTACCTTCCTCTATACCTCTACTCACTCCTATTCTACCGCTGAATACTATAACCGAGTACTCAACCTCTCCTTTCTATACTTCTAGAAATGATAATGAGATTGTCCTAAACAACAATTGCTAAGACACTTTAGATGATTGGAAATCACTCTAGACTTTTACACAAAAGTATGGAAATTGGTGTAAGGTATTTGCTTTGCTTTTCTCACAGATTCTTCGAGTATGAATTTGGTCAGCGTGATTGCTAGTTGAAGATCTGCATCGATTGAAGCAAATGGATGGCCTTTATATAGTGACACTTGAGACACCTGGTCATTTCGAATTTCGAAATAACCGTTGGAGGGTAACGGCTTCCTGTCGTTGTTACTCTGTGCGTGCTCAGCGTCATTGGCCAATAGAATTCTTGCATCTTCTGTCTTCGTCAGTCTTCGGTAGAATGTTTCACCATTTAAGGAAAAGTCCACGAGACAGCTTTCTGCGCCTTTTGATCTTTTCCCAAAGTGGAAATACTTTGTCTGGAAGTTGAACATTTCCTGCCGCTGTCCTGACTGCTTTGTCGTCCAACTCAGCAGCTTCATCTTGAAGCTTTTTCCACGAAGGCTTCTCGATCCTTCTCTTGCTGAGTCGTCGTTTTAGTTGATACGGCTCCGTTTTGGAATCTCTTGGGCCGAATGATATTGATATGTTGACTTGGGCTTGACTTCCACTTAATGGGCCTTTTGGTCTTTTTATTCTCAATGTCTTATATACAATTAAACTCAACATTGAACAAACACATTAGTGTAATAAATCAAAGCTTATTAAATTTAATGTGTTAGAATATTTTTACTTAAATAATTTTGTCAAATCAAAATCATGTGGAAAAGTGTTTCAACAGGTTCCATGTTCCCAACCCATCACACCTGTCCACTCTGGACCTCATCCTGGTACCCCAATTATTCCCACTGACTCTGAAGCCACAAACACTGCTCCACTAGTTCCATGTCAATGTTTGTCACCAGTAGTCACAGCTGCATCAACACCTGTTTCTCAGAATGATCTCACCACACCAGTTGACTCTGTGAACATCACCACACCGGAGATACAGAATGCAGTACCTCATGAAGAGAATATCATGCCACAAACAGAGTCTCCTCCTCCTGAAACTGCACCACCTGCTCCTGTTCCAACTGCAAGGCCCAGACCTCGCAATGCACCGCTAATTGATCCACGTCAACATTATATGCAGCTTCGACAATCGTCTCTTCACTCAAGGGGACAGTTTGAGGGACTTCTAGCTACACATCCAAATGGCACAGTGGATCCCACATGCTTCAACAAAGCCAACAAACAACCCGAATGGCGCACGACAATGTCTGAAGAGATTCAAGCTCTTCTGGACAATGGCACCTGACAACTTGTACTGAGACCACATGATCAGCATGTCATCACTTCTAGGTGGCTCTTTCGTACAAAGAAGAAGTCTGATGGAACCATTGATCGTCATAAAAGCCCGTTTGGTAGCACGGGGATTCACTCAGAAAGCTGGGATTGACTACAAAGAAACATTCAGTCCAGTAATCAAAGCTACAACCATTAGGTCTGTCTTTGCCATTGCAGCAACAAATAACTGGTTCATAAATCAGCTGGATGTCTCTAATGCATTTCTTCATGGAAACTTATCAGAGACAATCTATATGGAACAACCGCAGGGTTTTCGGGATAGTGACCGACCAGATCATGTCTGTCTTCTCAAAAAGAGTCTTTATGGATTAAAGCAAGCACCGCGAGAATGGTTCACACGCCTTCGAACATTCCTCCTCTCCCTTGGGTACAAGATGTCACAGGCTGACAATTCTCTGTTTATCAGACGCACCGACACTGAAAAGACTTACATTCTGTGCTATGTTGATGATATACTCATAACAGGTAACCACCCTGCACACATCACCAACACTATTGCAGCCATTGAACATGAGTTTCCCATTCGCAATCTTGGCAAGGCAGAATATTTTCTCGGAATTGAGATCAGATATGAAAAGGATGGCATTCACATGTGTCAGGCCAAGTATGTGTTTGACATCCAAGCCCACACTAACCCCCATGGCCACCACGCCAACACCTTCAAAGGAGCTAGGCATCAGCTTAACCTCTGGAGATGAATATCGAAGCATTGTGGGAGCACTTCAATACTTAACATTCACTCGTCCTGACATTGCATTTGTAGTTAACAAACTATGTCAGTTTCTGCACTGTCCGACTGATGAGCACTGGAAAGGAGTCAAGAGGGTCTTACGCTACATTCAGGGCACATCAGACTTTGGGATAGTCATGTCCATCAAACCGATAGAGCACATCCATTGTTACTCAGATAGTGATTAGGGAGGGTGTCCTGATGATCGACGATCCACGGGTGCCTTCTGTGTCTACATTGGATCCAGCATTGTATCGTGGCAGACCCGCAAGCAACCCACAATATCCAGATCCTCAACAGAAAGTGAATACAAGGTAGTGGCAAATGCCACGGCAGAACTCCTATGGTTCAAATCACTTCTCTCGGATCTGGGATTTCCCTTACCCACCCCGGTTCAGCTATGGTGTGATAATGTTGGAGCAATTTATCTCACCTCAAATCCAGTCTTCCATGCTCGTACGAAGCACGTTGAGCTAGATTATCATTTTGTTTGTGAACAAGTTCACAGAGGATTTCTCAGTGTCAGATTTATTCCAACCGATGATCAGGTTGCAGACATACTCACCAAGCCGCTAGCTCCGGCTCGCTTCACGATTCTACGCTCTCGCCTCTTTGTTCGTGCCCGCCATCGGCTTGAGGGGGGGGGGGGTGTTAGAGATAATGTTCCTATTATCTCTGTAAATAGATTCTTATCTAGTTAGAGTTTCAATTTGTCTATAACCCTAGCTAGGTAGAGTTCTAATACGATTATACTTGTGTATTGTATTCCTATATAAACTACTATTGGCTCACTATAAATACAAGGCCTCTGAGCCATAATCACTAAGGTGATTAAAACCATTATTGTGTTATTACTTATCTCTCTCTATCTCCATAATACTCTCGTATATCAAACTATACATTCAACATCGGAAAGATAAACTACAACAAGGTTAATATATATACATTAATGTCTAAAACTAATCTCTCTCTCTCAAAACCCAATAGAATTTTATAATTTCGATGTGTCTAGGCTTGTCTAACTTCCCTTCAGGACCTTCCAGACAAGTTTTTCGACAAATTGAAACAATTTCGTACATTTTTTGTTGGTTATATATAATTATATTGATAACACAGTAAATATTTTAAACAAGTTGATTAAAAAAATTGTGATTAACTTATATATAACAGATTTAGTTGTTAACATTTGAACATAATTTTTATAATTTTATTAGTAATACACTAAATATCTTAGATATAATTGATGTTCGGATGTCTGAAGTGACCGTTAAATAACAGTCAAATAAGTATTTTCTAATTTTCAATAATGTATGGTTAAAATTGATAAGAATAAATTTTGTATAATTTCGTATATTAAAGCTAAATTTGCATCTCTTAAATCATTAAGGTTAAATTTGATTTTATCCCTCATATATAATATTATAAAATGGGGTAAATAATTTATTAGTCCCATAGTTTTTACCTAACACACTGTTTAGTCCCCCTATTTTGAAAAACACATTTTAAGGTCCCTAGCTTTTTTTAATATTAACCTTGTGGTCCTTTTATATCTTTTTTTAGATTTTTAACCGAACATAGCTTAGCTTTTAGGACAACCACGGTACAATACAAGTTGACCATGTTACTCTGTTATTTTATATATATCTGTTTATGCTAAAATATAACGATAAAATGACTAAATAGTTAATATTGGCAAAAGCTAGAGACCTTATAATGTTTTTTTTAAAATAGATGACTAAACAGTGTGTTAGTTAAAAATTAGAGGAGTAATAAATTATTTAGCCTATAAAATGATATCAATGTCATGGAAATTAGGCATGCGGATTTGAGGGATGGATTTAAAGATTGAGCATCTCTTTAGTTATATTATAGACATAATTACGTAGATGAAAATTTAGGGGCAACCCATTGTTCAATATGGATTTTGGCATTGAGTAGTGATTCATCTTTCCAATCCTTCATCATGAAAATCAATGGTCAAAAGTTTCAAATAACTCGCTTCAAAAAAAAAAAAAGTTTCAAATAACTATTTCATAAAATCCATCATCTTTATACTTTACCATTAATTTCTTGATCCGCTATTAAATTAAATATAAAAATTTCTCAACTTACACCTTACTTTTTTATGGTCTATTTTAATTTGTTACTGACATTAAAATAATTAATAACTAATTTCAAAATAAGAAATTAAAAAAATTAAAGTTATTTAGAAGTATAGTTTTTTATTAAACTATTTTTTTTTTACAAATTACTATTTTCGAAGCTTTTCTCTTTTAAAATATCGATTTTTTTTTTCTAATAACCAAACAATACCTAAATGATTTTAAAATAAAAAACTTTAAGAATTAAAAATGTTTAAACTATCATATGTATCATCTTTATAATGGAGTCATGTACTATTAAAATGATCAACGTTAGTCAATGATAAAATGGGCTATAAAAAAAATAAAAGGCAGAATTGAGGAGCTTTTATGTACAGCTTTAAAAAGTAAATAGAAAGTTGAGGGGTGATGGGTGTAATTTACCCATTATGTGTTGTGTGGAGGCATTAATAAATGGGTTATATATAAAAGTCCATGTTTATGGGATGAATTTATGGGAGTAGGAGATATGGTATGGTGGGTTGGGATTTGCTAGCTAATCATATCCCTTCTTTTTTGCTATAAATTTGTATATTGTCTTTACCAACTAATTAATTCTCTTTCTGTTATTAATTAAACAAGATTCACTCCCTGCTATCCAATTATTGTCTATTATTTCAATGCCATTTTTTTTTAATTATTTATTGAGACCTCAATAATTTGCTTAGCTAGCTTGGGCAATAAATCTCTATTTTTGTATGCATATAGCTACTATTTCATAATAAAGTTTATGATATTGATAATCAATATATCTCATCATGGTCACTTGGATATCATTATAATTGGCCCTTACTTATAATCTACAATTAATTTTCATTTTTCCTTTTCCAAAGTTAAATAATATTAGACTTTATATGTAATTTTCAATTTTGTGGTGAAGCTCTTAGCTTAGTGGTTGATGGCTTACCTATGCCTTGGGAGGTCATGGGTTCGAATCACATCCGGGTCTGGTGGGGATTTTTCTTTCTTCTTTGATGTAAGCGCATTGCGCAAATTTTTAAAAAAAATATTAGACTTTATATATATATACTAGTTCGCTATCCTTCGTTGCGTTTTAAAAAAAATACTTAAAAAATAACATACGAAATGCTCGATTATTTTGATGTAGTAGTCTTATTAATACTATTAACATTATTTCACAATGCTAAAAATCTATATATAATATAAAACAGTAAAAATAGAGCTGATGTGTAACTTCCTCTTTTTTTATTAATAAAAAATATAATATAATATATTAATTTTAATTATATTATTATATTTATCAATAGAAAGATAATTTAAAGTGAATACAAAAATAAAACAATAAAATTTAATTTCGATAACGCCTTTATATCATTAATTTTATGTTTTAATTATTAAATTTTAATTTTTTTAATTGTGGTGTCACTTCCTTCTTTTTTACTGATAAAAATATAATATAATATATAATATATTAATTTTAATTATATTATTATATTTATCTATAAGAATATTATTTTATTCGTATTATATCTAAGAGTTCTACAGAATTTAGATTAATCCCTATTAGGAATAAATGGAGTAAACGGGCCATGGCCCATTTATGACCCATTTATTGATCTATTTATGGATGTCGTTACTATCGCCAAAGCCATTTTGTCTAATTTGGAATACCGAGTTTCAACATCTTTCAACACCTTACTGACGTAATAGATGGGGAACTATTGGCCTTCTTCCTCTTGGATGACCACTGTGCATACAACTTTATCTGCGACGGATACATATAGATACATGTCTTTTCTTCGGATTAGCCTACTCATAAGGGGTGGTTCTGTTCTGCTATGAATTGTTTTATGCGTTGGAATGCTTATTGCCATTCTTCTATCCACTCAAAGGTCTTTTGCTTTTTGATCACTTCATAAAATGGCAGACATCTTCTGGCCGAACAAGGTATGAACCTTTCTAGCGCTATGATCCGCCCATTCAATCTTTGCACTTCCCTCACATTCTATGGAGCTTTCATGTCTAGCACAACTTTAACTTTATCTGGGTTAGCACCAAATCCTTTTTGGCTAATGACATAGCCAAACGAATTTTCCTGAAATTGGTATGAATGTACACTTCTCGGGATTGAGTTTGATGTTATACTTACGAAGCACTTCTAGAACCTCTTTGATATCCGCTGTGTGTTTCTCTATGGTAATTCTTTGATGATCATGTCATCAACATACACAGAGAAATTGTTCCCTTCATTTCCTTCGAATATCTTGTTCATCATCCTTTGGTATGTGGCTCCAGCATTTTTAATCCAAAGGGCATCACCTTAAAGCAATATGTCGTTGGATGTGTGATGAAGGAAGTTTTGATCTGGTTTGAGGGTTTCATTCGGATCTGATGATAGTTGGATTTAGCGTCCGTGAAGGAATACACTTCATATCCTGCAGTTCCATCGACCAAAATATCGATATAGGGTAACAAATAATTATCTTTTAGGCATGCTTTGTTCAAATCTGTGAAGTCTACACACACACCCTGTCTGCCTACTTTCTTCACAAGCACCACTTTCGCGAGCCATTGGGTGTATATCACCTCTTCAATTGCATCCACCTTCTTTAGCTTTGCTATTTCTTCCTCTATCACCTTCTACCTTTCAGACCCATGGTTCCACTTCTTTTGAGCAACTGGTGTTGCATCTTCCGCCATATTCAGCTTATGTGTGATCACATCCAGACTCACTCCTATCAAGACTTTATTTTCCCAAGTGAAAACACTTTCATATTCAACAAAGGCTTTAGTAATGTCTTCCTTTTATTTTGAGTTTTAGTCCTTGGGCGATTCTCATCTTTTTCCCTTTAGCAATGATGAACACCTCAGTGTCACCTAATGCTTTGGTTTGGGGATGTATGGATAACGAGGCTGAATAAGTTTCCTGGGCCATCGTTTGATTTCCTTTTATCATGACTCCCCCTTTGCTGGTGGGGATCAAAGTTGCTGCTTCAGAGAGGAAAGGTCTTCCTAGGATTATATTGTATGCCAACTGTCCATCCATGATGGAGAATTTCAGGCCTCTTGCCCACGTCTAATCATCATCGGTGATTTTGCACTCCAATATTACTTGGGCCTTGGTTTGGATTGTGTGTCATGTTACTCCCAGGATATCTACAATCGTTGTCTCCACTCGTATTATATCCACTTTCAGCTTGGCAAAAGTTCCTATGGTTTTCATGTTGAATGAGCTGCATGTGTCAACTATGACCCGTTTCATCTCCTATCTTTTAATCGCCATCGCTATTACTAGCGGATCCGCATGGGGAGGGATCACTCGTCCGACTTCTACGAAAGGGCGGTTAAGGGATGGTTTATCCAAGGCGAATATTTTTGCTTTTTCATGGGTGGTTGGTACCCTAGTCCTCCTGCTATGATGTTGATAACGCCTTTAGAATTCTTTCTGGGCTCTAATCTCTACTTCTTGTTCTCTTATTCGTTTTTATCGTGAAGAAATTTTTCTAGCTTGCCTCTCTCAATCAGCTTTTCTATCTTCTTTACTAGATCGCAACAGGCTTCAGTGTCATGTCCATTCCTTCTATGGAACCTGCAATATGCCTTGGCATTTCGTCCAACGTTTACATGCTTCCCCCTTAGTTTCGAGATATGTAATGTCTCATTTGTACTGACTCTTCTCAAGCCACATGAGGATTTCTTTTTTAGGGGTGTTCAAAGCAGTGTATGTTGGTCTCTCCCTTGTATTCCTCTTATTCCTAGACGGTGGGTCTCTGAGACTTTCTTTCCCTTTAGATTCGCCTTTCTCCTTCTTCAGTGAGGTGCTTCTGTGTCTTTTGATGTCATCCATGTACCTTTTGCATATCTTCATTAGCTCCACAAGGCTTCTCGACCGATGCGTTACCAGCTTCTGTTGCAACCTCTCACATCATGTATTTTTTATCACTACTTCTATAGCCGTGTTGATGTCAGCTGTGTGATTTGTATACGCAATTTGGTGAACTTCTCAATATAATCCATCAAGGGCTCCCCTTATTTTTGCACTAGATCATACAATATTCGACAAGCTATGATAGGAGGAATACTTCCTGTAAAATTCACACAGAACTCTCGACTTAGCTGTTCCCAGCTATCAATTGACCATGTGGCAAGGGATTGGAACCAATCATATGTCGGGCCATTGAGAGTGGTAAAAAATATTCTGTAAATAATCCCTTCATTGGAATCATAGATATCCATAAGCTCTTTATACTGTCTAGCATGTGCCTCAGGATTATCTTCGCCTCTGTACTAGGGCTGATTGAGGGCTTTAAACCTTTGGTCTCCTTCGAATCGTAAGATCAATGCTGTGAATAGTGAATCCTTATTAACATGATTGACATATCTATCAGCATTATTCTCTTGCCGATCCATAGTAGCTTGTACTCGCCTTTCAATTTTGTTATCCATGTGCTTGATGTTGAATCGTTGTGGCAAAATCGGCTCCCGATCTTGATTTCTGCCATATTGAGGTTAGGATTGGGGCCTTAAACGAGAGCTTAGGCGTTCTCTATCTCTGGAGAATCTTTGTCCCGTTATTAGGTCGAATTGACAATCATGTCTAGGGACTTCTTCTTGTGAATCATGGAATAATCGCCTTCGTAAATGAACATGGGAGGATTTGGTATGGCTGACCATTTCGTCCACGCTGCGAGTGGGAGGAGGATTCACCTTTCCTGGTTCCATGAAGGCAGAACATTATACGTTTGGCCCTAACACCATCCTATCTTGGGCCATTGATGTGTTAGGGGCAACCAGATCGTCCTAGGGTCCTGGATAGGTGCTACCTAATCCAGTGACAAATCTTCTCCCGTGCCCATAGGCTGGAGGACAGCCAGTCGTTAGGTCTCCTATAGATGGGTTCTCCATGATCATTCTCACACGATCCCTTAATGTAAAGCCCATGTGCATGGCCACTAATACTTGGACTTCCTCCTAGAAGGAGTGAGGTGAAACTTCATGCATGTCTTGAATAAGAGGCTCCATTGGGAGAGTGGTGGTTCCACTAGAGAGTGGGTTTGTGACTCCCTCAGTATTGTCGTTGACTCTAGTGGTGGGAGGATTTGGTCCTTCCGATGTCATTGCGTTCGTGGTGCAAACTCTATAAATTTGAGAGCTCCATGCTCATCGCACCAGTTGATAACTTGTAAAAGATCTTCTCACCGGAGCACTTCCATGTGATGTGCCATTGGGATCGGTGGGGGGACACTCCGATGCCAAAGTCAGTAATAGTTCCAAGAATAAACTCAAAAGCATGATAGTAAGGAATCAGTAAGCATACCTAATACTCCTTGAGGTTGGTATATTTATACTAGATTATGTAACCATCTATGTGGTATTCGAACAATTTTAGATTTAGTGCCCTTTAATGTATTAATTACACATTCTTCAGGTTTGGTCGTTAGGGTCTTTAATGAACTGTTTAATTCCACTGATCATAATGGTTTCTTGGAAAAACGACTCAGTGGTAACAAGGGCGTATCTACTTTGGATGGCGTATCTGCCCCTTCCTGGCGGATGTAGGTCCTTTCTGGCGTGTATGATCCACGTGGCGTAT
This sequence comes from Euphorbia lathyris, assembly GCF_963576675.1. NCBI lineage: Eukaryota > Viridiplantae > Streptophyta > Magnoliopsida > Malpighiales > Euphorbiaceae > Euphorbia > Euphorbia lathyris. The sequence goes on along the minus strand of NC_088917.1, from coordinate 41,176,337 downwards.
CCGGGTTCATCTGGTGTATGCCATATCTTCGAATCAGTGGTTTTTACCATGCGGATGGGCTTTGTGCAGATAGATCCTTTTATTTATGGATTTTTACTATTTTGCCTCGAGAATAATATTCAGATGTTATCAATGTTTTTGGGCAAAAATTAACCGATTAATAAGCTTAAAGACTAATAATACATGCTTTTTGTACATACTGTTGTCAAAGGAGTTACTGTCTATCTGTTAGAAGAGTCCACATTGTGCGCAAGAGGAAATGTGGGCGATAAGAAGAAGAACAAGCGGAGAAGAGTGAGAACCACTAGTTGGGTGAAACATGGGCCCAAAATTCTGTAATCACTCTTCACCCAAATTTAGAAGACCTTTCCTGGAGAAGAAAATTAATTGTGCTGTATCAACTTCAGAACCACCATAACCAAGAAGAAATCATACAGTATGTGTTGGTCCCTGGTAATTAGTTCCAAGGGGGGGGGGGGGGGGTTAGGAACTAATATAACTTTTTCGCGTTTTAATTAAGCTGACTGGAAGTTATTTTGAGAGTTTATTAACTCAGCTTTTTGGTCAGCTTGGTGAGATATGTTTGAAGACAGCTTTAGTCAGATGTTGACTAAAGTTGTTTTCTTGTGAGTTGAGAATTGACACTCTTGGAGGTCAGCTTCTTAACTCAGCACCACTTATTTACTCAAGGTCAGCTTAGGCAATTTATATGCTGAGTAAATATAGTAAACAACACATACAATATAAAAGAGAGTTTAGAGATTACTCAGTATCACTTATCCTGGTTCGGCCTCTCTGCCTACGTCCAGTCCCCAGAGTCCTCCAGGCTTTTTGAATCCAATACTGAGCTCTTTAACGGTAGAGCACAAACCAATTACAAGGCAGTTGAATATGCAAGAGTACCTTCCTCTATTCGTCTACTCAACTCCTACTAAGTGCTACAACCCAGCACCTAGATTTCTCTACCACTGAATGCTTACAACCAAGCACTCAGCTTAACACTCTCAATATTCCTATTGATCACAGACTTGTTCTTTTTATGCTAAAGAACACTTTAGATGATTATACAATAATCAAACTAGAATTTACACAGAGAATAGAAAAGTGGGTGTAAGATCTTTTTGTATTTGAGTGCTTTCAAAATTTTCTCTCTTTGTATTTTTCTTTTATACTTCAGTTTTGATCCAAGGTTCTTCATTGTCCTTTTTATAGAAGGAAATTGCAGATTTGGATCATTTGAATTGTTGTTACCGTTAACACCAAAACGGCTCTTTTGGGGAACAATTTCTGGTTAGTCTTCAGACTGCTCCGCCATTCCTTTTCACTGTTTTCTTCAGGCGTCAGGTTTGTCTTCTTGCGTCTGGCTTGTCTTTTTGTGCCAGTTGTCTTTTACCAATAATCCAACGTCCCATGACTCTTGGAATTAGTCTTTTAGGTGTCTTCGAGGTTCCAATTATTGGTGCAGAAGATTGGCAGACTTTGTCCTTAAGTGAACGGATCCTTCATGCTGTCCTGACTGACATTCAGCTTTCTTCGTAATCTTCGGATGTTCGACTTCTAAGCTGAGTGCATACTTGGTCAGCTCCTGTTCTGTGTGACCGCTTCTGAAGAAATCTTCAACTTTAGTCAGCTTCGTTTTGCTTCTGAGTTTTACTCCACTCAGCTTTGCTTATGCTGACTTTTGTCCTGTCTTTACTTTATATATTTTTGCACTCAATATTGAACAACCATATTAGTACAATTAAATCAAAGCATCTAAATTTAGTTGCCTCTTAATCATGGATGATTTTGTCAAATCAAAATCTTGTGGAAAAGGTGTTTCAACAAACTCCCCCATTTTGATGTTGGTAAAATACATAATTATGGAACTCAGTTATAAGTTACCCCATGATTGATATTTTTGGAATGACTCCCCCGTAAGGGTTGCACATATTGTCTTAACTTAGTTCTAAACCTTCCAATGTTTAATTAAATTAGTTTTAAGACATTTGTGTATACTGACTTAGTTTTAGATTTGAGCTTGTCTGGATTAAAGTCAGTTTTTTTTAAAAATATTAGAAGTATGTTGTTTCTCAGTTTATTGCATAAGTTGTTTTGGTGTTAATGCATACTGAGTGTTTTTAACTTCTTGATTTGTTTGTTCAAAATTTAGTCAGGTCGGGAAGGAAATTAATACTTATAATATATTGACCTTTCAAATTCAAAACACAAATTCAAAAACACATATATTTAAAGACATGATATAAAGCTAAGTCCTAGATATTGACTGAGCTAGTTCTACTTCTTCTTTTTCTGAGCCGAGTGATCAGCTTGGGCAATTCCTTTGCCTTTCTCTTTCTCTTTGCTTCCAGAAGCATTACCTGCAGGCTGAGGCTGAGTTCCTCCTTGACGCTGAGTTCCTCCTTGACTTGTCTCCCCCGTTTTGCCATCATCGGGTTTGTAGAGGAAGGTTTCATTTCGTGCGGCAGAGGAGAGATAATGGGAGTAGCGCTGAAGCCTTTTGGTACTTTCACCCAAGCCATCAATGACTGGTATACTATCATCCTGGATATGCCTAGGAACCCGAAGGGAGCTGCTGATCATGCTGATGAGGCATTCATGAGATTTGCTCAGGCAGGTGAGTGAGCTTGTGAGCTGACCAAAAGCTTGATGGAACAGTTTTAGCAGAGCAGAATCATAAAACATGCGCTGGGCATTGTTGATGCGCATTGCCTTCATGATAGCTTGTGAAAAGCTCATGAGTTCAGTGTTGGAGATTGGATCAACATCCATTTGGGCTCTGTCGATGTTGAGTAGTCTGACTGCTTCACTTAATTGGTCAATAGTACACTTTGAAGAGGAGGATACTAAGTCACGTGTACTGGTCAGCTCAGTATGAAGCTTGGTGAAGCATTGTTGAAGTTCGGCAGAGGTGGCAAACTCAGCATTGCCGGGTGGACTTGATTTGGTCAGCACAGCAGTCAGCTTGGTAAAGCAGTCTTGCAACTCAGCAGATGTAGCAGACTCAGGATTGGAAGTTGCGCTAGAGGTGGTCAGTTCCGCTACTAGCTTAGCAAAATAGCTTTGAAGCTCAGTGGAAGTGGCATACCCTGGATTGACTTCTGACAGTTGGTGAATTTTGCCTTCAAGCGAATTCATATGGGTGGCCATTGTAAGCACTAGTTCAGTCAGTTTTGCTATTTGCCCTTGATTCGGTTGCTGAGTTTGAACCGTAGTGATAACGCTAACCAGATCTTTTAGTCCTCGAAGTTCATTCAGAAGCTGAGTAATACCTGACAGGTGGGAGGACTCAAGGTGACAGTCAGCTTGAGTAGTGATGAAGTCTTGAAGTAAGGACTCAGCAAAAGCAATGACACGTCTGCCAGACTCAATAGCATTCAAGTATGCAAATTTAGCAGCATTAGACTCAGAGGCTGGGACTAAGTTTGATGGTGGTGGAGGAGTTGGTTCTCTGCCAGATTGAGTACCTTGATTGGTACCTGGACTTTGATTGATTGGATGAGCTGAGTCATCAACATGTTGTGTTGGAGGTGGAGTCTGATTAGACAAGTTAATCTGCTCAGCTTGAAGAGGTGAAGTGGAGACAGGAAGTGTGCCACCTTGAGCAGCTTGAATTGGATGTGCAGGGTTTTTGGCTTGTTCCTCATCCTGAGTAACAGAGGCTTGTTTTTCCACTGGATTTTCTGGCGGTGACTCAGTCTCATTAGAGAAGTACTGGAACTGGATTGTAGAGAGGTCAGTTTCAAGTTCATCAATAGGAAAGTCGTCTATGAGATCAATTTGCTTCTGCGCTTTCTTTTTGAGTCTTCGTCGTGTCTCAGCTCTTGGTGGTGAATGGTCCGGTCGAATACCTTCACTGGACTCAGTAGCAACTGTTTCCTCTTCTACAAGTTGTTCAACAGGACCCTCAACAGCACTACTTTCTCTTTCTCTCTGCTCAGCATCATCCTGAGATTTCTCAACATTGGGAGATTCTTCCTGCTCAGTATTAGCTTCTTGGTGCTCAACATGTTGCTCAATTTCTTCTACAGCTTCCTTTTCTTGGTCAGTTCTATGACCTTCAGGTTGAGTACTGTCTAGTGGGACATCTTCCACTATTTTTAAGGAGTTTCCCTTTTTCCTTTTCTTTAAAGGGGATTCTGAAGTTGCTTCTTCCTCATCCTCATCCTCATCCTCAGGCTCTTCTTGCCTTTTTCTTTTCTCAGCTAACTCAACTTGCTCCTTAGCCTTGTCAGCTTTAGCTTTTTCTTTTGATAAAAGCCTTACTTTCTTTGGAACAGCATGAATGTCTTTTGAGCAGGTTTCTACAGCCTTTCTCTTCTTCCTTCTCTCAGGCTGAGCTGTCTCAGGTGACTCAGCATGAGCCTCAACATCTTTTGCAGGCTCAGTTTCAAGCTCAATGTCTGGTTGCTCAGCTTCTTCATCTTCCTCAACATCTCCAGCTCCTTCATATCCCTTCAGGGGTTGATTGTACAACAGTCCATCCAGTAGAACTGCAGTGATTTCACTTCCCAATGTACTTGTTTCATTCACCGTCTCTATTTGCTTGTCCTGTATAATTTTTGTAATGAGAGAGCCCAAGCGGAGTTTCTTACCACTTCATTGAAATGCTCCAACTAGAAAGACGGGAAGATTGAACGGAGTGTAGGTCAACATGTGCCAGATGAAGCACTGTTCGAAGTTTGATGCGGATGAAGCTGAGCTGAGTTTGGGGAAGATAAAGTTGGTCAGCATGTAGTGGACCATCTTTTGATCTTCACCCATACAGGTGCTGGGTATTTCACCCTTATGATCCTTGGGTTTACAGAACCCCTTAAGCTTTTCAGTTGTGTCTTTCGGCACTTTCTCTTTTGTCGTTCTAAATTGAATTCCTTCGTTTGGTAAATCTAGTAAGGTGGCTAAATAGGCAGGAGTTACGATGATTTTCTGACCTTTAACTGTGGTCTCCAAATAGTCAGAGTCATCTGCATCAACACGTAGATTCGAGTAGAATTCCCGTACTAACCTGGGATAGGTTGTTCCTGAAAGAGAGAAGAGACCTTTCCATTTGTTCTTCTCGATCCATTCACAGAATGGTTTCTCAGACGAGACAAAGCTTGGAGAAAACCATCGGCATTTTAGAACCTCCAGATTATTGACCCTTGTGTGCACTTTGATCATTTTCCTTTCTATTTCCGTCGAAGGACCCGCCTGGTCAGCCTGAGTAGGTTTGTTTGAGGTTTGAGCTTTAGGGGTTTTGTTTTTACCGGAAGCCATTTTTGAAGGTTTTGAGGTTTTTAGGGAGAGAGAGAAGTTCGATTTGCAGGAGATTGCAAGTGTAAGAATTCGTGGGTGGGGATTCTTCCACACTTTATACCGATTTACGGCGGCCCTTATTCATTAACTAGCCGTTTTACCTAGGGACGTTCAACCGACAAAGATTCTGTCATTTATGACATCTTCGGTGCATGGGATTTGTCATTAATGTGTGTCTTTCCAAGGTGCCAGAGGTTACATGTGTAGGTTCATTTTACGCGAGTGGGTTTCTTTTTGATTTTTCTAGAATTCGAAGCATTCGTGATGTTGAGTGCCCATGTTTTGTCTATCTCTAAATGACTCAGCATATGTTTGAGCACTCAGTATGTGCTTCTACTCAGCATAAGATGAAGACTCAATATGTCTATCTACTCAGCATAGGATATTTACTCAACATTTGTATCTACTCAGTATAACCACTCAATGTTTATGTCTATTTAGCATGAGGTTATTTTTCTATTTTTAAACTTAATAGAGAGTAGATATTTATTGTTAATTTACTTAGCATGGAATTTGCACATTCATTCAAATTTCCACTCAGTATAGCAATCATTCAATCAAACAGAATTATTTAGAGTGGATTTGACATACCAATTGCTTCCCTCAGTACATTGAATTGTTCTCGTGCTAGGGCCTTAGTGAAGATATCTGTAAGCTGATCATTTGTTGGCACATAGGTCAGCTTGATCTCATCTTTTAGTACATGGTCTCTGATGAAGTGATGCCTTATGCTAACATGCTTCATCCTGCTGTGTTGGACTGGATTCTTAGATAAATCAATGGCACTTTTGTTGTCACATTTGATCTCTATTGTCTTTGTTTTGACTCCGTAATCCTCAAGCTGTTGCTTTATCCATAGGACTTGTGCAACACAGCTTCCAGCAGCCACGTACTCAGCTTCAGTTGTAGACAGAGCTACGGATGATTGCTTCTTGCTGAACCAAGATACTAGACAGCTTCCAAGGAAATGACATCCTCCCGAAGTACTCTTCCGTTCTAGCTTATCTCGTCCATAGTCAGCATCAGTATATCCAATGAGTGTGAAGTCATTTGAGGTTGGATACCATAGACCTGCATCAACTGAGCTTTGCAAGTATCTAAAAATTCTTTTTACAGCAGTTAGATGAGATTCCCTGGGGTCAGCTTGATATCTAGCACAATAGCATACTGAGTATTGAATATCCGGTCTACTAGCAGTGAGATAGAGTAAAGAACCTATCATACCTCGATAGAGTTTACTATCAACTGACTTACTCTTCTCATCCTTGCATAGGACAGTATCAGTACCCATGGGGGTTGATATTGGTTTGCAATCTACCATGCTGAATTTCTTTAACATTTCATTGGTGTACTTAGACTGACTTATAAAGATGCCATTCTTACTTTGCTTGATTTGAAGTCCAAGGAAGAAGTTGAGTTCACCCATCATGGACATTTCAAACTCAGTTTGCATCTGTTGGCTAAATTCTTTGCACAAAGATTCGTCAGTAGCACCAAAAATTATATCATCTACATATATCTGTGCAAGTAGGTGGGTATGTTTACCCTTTTTCTTAATAAACAGGGTTGTGTCAGCTTTTCCCCTGACATAGTTTCTGGTCAGCAGGAAGTTGGTCAACCTCTCATACCAGGCTCTTGGAGCTTGCTTTAGGCCGTACAGGGCCTTTTTGAGTTTATAAACGTGGTTTGGAAATTTTGAATCTTCAAACCCAGGAGGTTGATTAACATATACCTCTTCGTTTATAAAGCCATTAAGAAATGCACTTTTCACATCCATTTGATATAGTTTAAAATTCATGTAACTGGCATAGGCACACAATATACATATAGCTTCTAATCTAGCAACAAGAGCAAATGTTTCTCCATAGTCTATACCCTCTTGCTGACTATAGCCTTGGGCTACAAGTCGAGCTTTGTTTCTAATCACATTTCCATGCTCATCTAGCTTATTTCTAAAGACCCACTTGGTTCCTATGGGCTTTTGATTCCTAGGTTTAGGTACTAAATCCCATACCTCAATTCTGGTGAATTGGTCAAGCTCTTCTTGCATAGCATTGATCCAATATTCATCTTGCTCAGCATCAGCAAAGTTCTTTGGCTCATGTATTGAGATGAATGCAACATTGCTGAGGTATTTTCTAAGCTGATCTCTGGTCATTAATTTGTTGTTGGCGGCATCAAGAATGGCTTGTTCTGTATGTCCTCTTGGGATCTTTATTTCCTTGGGCAGTGTTGAGTCATTTGGAAGAGGCGTTTCTACAATCTCTACAGGAATAGATTGGTCTGCAAATGATATTTCAATTTCTTGCTTACCTTGGGTCAGCTCCTGTATAGTTGACACAGAGGCTTCTGGTTGATCAGCGGAAGCTGAGCCTGGTTCATCTTCTTCAGGCTGAGCTGACTTACCTGTAGGGTCAGTTTCATCGAACTCAACATGTACAGACTCTTCTACAACCTGAGTTCTTTTATTAAATACTCTATATGCTTTACTGTTTGTTGAGTACCCTAAAAATATCGCCTCGTCAGCTTTAGCATCAAATTTAGCAAGGTTATCTTTTGTATTGAGTATAAAGCATTTACACCCAAAGGCACGAAAGTATCCAATGTTGGGCTTTCGTCCTTTCCAAAGCTCATATGGGGTTTTCTTAAGTATAGGTCTAACTAGAGCCCTATTCAGTATGTAACATGCCGTGTGAACAGCTTCACCCCAGAAGTACTTTGGAAGCCTATTTTCACTCAGCATTGTCCTAGCTATTTCGACAATGGTTCTATTTTTCCTTTCAACGACCCCATTTTGTTGAGGTGTTCTAGGAGCAGAGAAGTTGTGGTCAATACCACTGGTTTCACAGAATTCATCAAACTGTTGGTTTTTGAATTCTCCACCATTGTCGCTTCTAATGTGAGCTACTCTTAGGTCTTTGTCATTTTCAAGCTTTTTGATCAATGTGGTAAACATCTCAAAGGTTTCATCCTTGCTGCTCAGCAAGATGATCCAAGTGTACCGAGAGAAATCATCTACAATAACCAAGGAGAATTTCTTACCTCCCAAGCTGAGTGGCTGGATAGGTCCGAAAAGATCCAAGTGTAGTAATTCCAATGGTCTTTTGGTTGAGACAATATTTTTGCTATGAAATGACTTTTTAGTTTGTTTGCCTTGCTGACAAGCTTTACACAGTTGATCTTTTTCAAACTTTAATTTGGGTAATCCCTCAACTAATTGCTTTCTAGCTAATTTGGCAAGAAGGTCCATGCTGACATGCCCAAGTCTTCTATGCCATAGCCAGGAGTTGTCCTCTTTAGACACTAAGCATATGTTTTTAGAAAACTGTTTTTCTAAGTTTAACATGTATACATTTTCTACACGAGGGGCAGTTAAAATTAATTCATTTGTATTTCCCTCGAGTATTTGACACTTAGTATCATCAAATACAACCCTTCTGCCGCTCTTGCAAAGCTGAGCTACACTCAGCAGATTGTATTTGAGACCTTTAACTAAGGAGACAGACTCAATAGTTGGGTTACCTCCGATAGTACTTGAGCCGACTATCTTACCCTTCTTGTTGTCTCCAAAGCTTACACTTCCACCTCATTTAAGCCCTAGTGTGATGAACTGAGTTTCATCACCTGTCATATGCCTTGAGCATGCGCTGTCTATATACCATAGTTTTGACTTCTCCACGCATGTCAAGCTGACCTACAGTTTAAACTATTCATTTTTAGGTACCCAATTCCTTTTGGGTCCTTTCTTGTTAGTATAAACAGGTGCAAAATCACATTTTAACTTGTGACGGCATACTTTTATGGTGTGGCCTGGCTTACCACAGAAATCACAAAAAGGTACCCTTTGTGAGTTGAACTGAGTATGGTCAGCATTATTGTGTTGGGCATGCCCACATACTTTTGTGGTATGCCCTTTTCTTCCGCAGAAGTCACATTGGACAATCCGCTTGTTATGCCAACACACATCCTTTGTGTGCCCCCTTTTTCCACAACACTCACATTGAGTGAATTGCTTATGTTGACTAGTATTTGCGTACTCAGCATGGGGTTTATTTCTATTTGAGCCATTCCCTTGACTCTGTAACATTGTGATATCCTTTCTAAGTTTCCTTGACTCAGATTGAACCTCCGTGACAAACTTATGTAAGATTTGCATGTTGGTATGCAGGTCAGAGTTGTACTGGAGAAGATATCGGAGGTCACTTAGTTTGACCTCTTCAATCTCATCACAGCGCCTGCTGAGTGCCTTAATTTTTTTGTTACACTTCCTAGTTAGTGTATATAAGTCACTCAGGGCATTTACCATTTCATTTCTAAGCAAAAGTAAGGATGTTACCTCATTGTTGTTTTCCTCCTGCTCGGAATCTTCAGAGAGATCAGCTTGCTCAGATTGGGATTGGTCAGCTCCATCATCTGCCATGAAACATATGTTGGCTGTTTCATTTTGCTCAGCTTCAGATGATGTTGATTCGTCACTGTCACTCCATGTGGCTACCATAGCCTTTTTGCTTCCCTTCTTCTCCTTTTTGAGGTTGGGACAGCTTGACTTGATGTGCCCAGTTTGATGACACTGAAAGCATGTGACAGCCTTCGAGCTGTCCTTCTTGTACTTGTCACTTGACTCGGCTTTATACTTATCATTTCTTCTAAATGACCTTTTGCCGTTTCTATCATTCCTTCTGAACAGCTTCTTTATTTTTCCGGTGAACATGGCTATTTCCTCATCATCAGTTGACTCAGCTTCAGTCGAGTCAGCTTTCATGATAAGTGACTTTTGTTTCTTATCTTCTGATTTTTCTTTCTCTTTGGCTTCAAAGTTTTTCATAGAGATTTCATGGGTCAGCAGGGATCCGATCAGCTCATCATACTTATAGGTAGTCAAGTCTTGAGCTTCTTCTACAGCTGTTTTCTTTGCTTGCCAACTCTTAGGCAGACTTCTCAGAATTTTCTTCACCTGTTCCTCTTCAGTGAAGTTCTTTCCAAGCCTTTTTAGCTCATTTATAATATTTGTGAACCTTGCGTTCATTTCTGAGATGTCTTCATTCTCATTCATCTCAAACAGCTCGTAAAGTCTCATATGTTGATTGACTTTAGACTCCTTAACTTTGCTTGTGCCTTCATAGGTTACTTCAAGCTTCTTCTAAATCTCCTGTGCTGACTCGCAACCTGAAATCTTATTGTATTCTGCAGCATCTAACGCACAGTGAAGTATGTTTATAGCCGAAGCATTATTTTGTAATTTTCTGAGGTCATCCTCTGTCCACTCAGCCTCACTTTTAACAATTTTCTCATCGTTAACAGTTTTGTAAGGCACATGTGGACCTTGAACAATTGCAAGCCATGCACTCATGTTTGTGGCTTGAATAAAGTTTTTCATCCTATTCTTCCAGAATGTATAATTTGATCCAAAGAATAGGGGAGGTCTAGTGATTGATAGTCCCTCAAGGAGTATCTGTGTTGTTTGGTTTCCTAGAAGGAACCGAGTGCTATTCTCACCCATTTTTAGGGATCAGCTCAAGATTGTTAAATCTTTGAGTAGTGAGCTTATGCTCTGATACCACTTGTTGGTCCCTGGTAATTAGTTCCAAGGGGGGGTTAGGAACTAATATAACTTTTTCGCGTTTTAATTAAGCTGACTGGAAGTTATTTTGAGAGTTTATTAACTCAGCTTTTTGGTCAGCTTGGTGAGATATGTTTGAAGACAGCTTTAGTCAGATGTTGACTAAAGTTGTTTTCTTGTGAGTTGAGAATTGACACTCTTGGAGGTCAGCTTCTTAACTCAGCACCACTTATTTACTCAAGGTCAGCTTAGGCAATTTATATGCTGAGTAAATATAGTAAACAACACATACAATATAAAAGAGAGTTTAGAGATTACTCAGTATCACTTATCCTGGTTCGGCCTCTCTGCCTACGTCCAGTCCCCAGAGTCCTCCGGGCTTTTTGAATCCAATACTGAGCTCTTTAACGGTAGAGCACAAACCAATTACAAGGCAGTTGAATATGCAAGAGTACCTTCCTCTATTCGTCTACTCAACTCCTACTAAGTGCTACAACCCAGCACCTAGATTTCTCTACCACTGAATGCTTACAACCAAGCACTCAGCTTAACACTCTCAATATTCCTATTGATCACAGACTTGTTCTTTTTATGCTAAAGAACACTTTAGATGATTATACAACAATCAAACTAGCATTTACACAGAGAATAGAAAAGTGGGTGTAAGATCTTTTTGTATTTGAGTGCTTTCAAAATTTTCTCTCTTTGTATTTTTCTTTTATACTTCAGTTTTGATCCAAGGTTCTTCATTGTCCTTTTTATAGAAGGAAATTGCAGATTTGGATCCTTTGAATTGTTGTTACCGTTAACACCAAAACGGCTCTTTTGGGGAACAATTTCTGGTTAGTCTTCAGACTGCTCCGCCATTCCTTTTCACTGTTTTCTTCAGGCGTCAGGTTTGTCTTCTTGCGTCTGGCTTGTCTTTTTATGCCAGTTGTCTTTTACCAATAATCCAACATCCCATGACTCTTGGAATTAGTCTTTTAGGTGTCTTCGAGGTTCCAATTATTGGTGCAGAAGATTGGCAGACTTTGTCCTTAAGTGAACGGATCCTTCATGCTGTCCTGACTGACATTCAGCTTTCTTCGTAATCTTCGGATGTTCGACTTCTAAGCTGAGTGCATACTTGGTCAGCTCCTGTTCTGTGTGACCGCTTCTGAAGAAATCTTCAACTTTAGTCAGCTTCGTTTTGCTTCTGAGTTTTACTCCACTCAGCTTTGCTTATGCTGACTTTTGTCCTGTTTTTACTTTATATATTTTTGCACTCAATATTGAACAACCATATTAGTACAATTAAATCAAAGCATCTAAATTTAGTTGCCTCTTAATCATGGATGATTTTGTCAAATCAAAATCTTGTGGAAAAGGTGTTTCAACAGTATGAACTGCCTGTCTCTGCGGTAGGTTGTTCCCTACCCTGTCAGAATAGTCTGCCAGGCCCATATCTCCTATCTTTTAGTCAATTATGAACAATCATTTTGCTGGAACAAAAGACTATTTAAAGAGCCTTCTTTTATGTTTTGTATCATTAATTTTACATCCGAACCTTTAGTTTTTAATTTTGTTTCTATTACTTTGAAATTTTTAATAAATGAATGTGTTTGTTTCTCTTTATTATACTTTCTTTCTTCATTCAATCATGTGTGAGTAAATTCTATTACAGGAAGCAACTGGTTCGAAGTAGGTAAGGGGCATGTTAACTTTTCTCTTTATTAATTAATTACATTTTATGTGGTTGCTTAACGAGTAGTCAGATTTTAATAGGCGTAACTAACCTATTACCGTAGTGGAACAATTATGAGAAGACTCTAATTGAGAAACTGAAAGCTCATTAAGGTCATACAATTATGAAATGGAGACATAAATAATTGTGTGTTAAGGATTTTAATTGCTAAATTGAATGTTTTCTCACTTTTAATTCTTAGAAATATATTGAATTCAATGAGACTTAGTTTAATTATTTATGAAGAATGTTGGAAAAAAGGGACACCTGACTCAATTGATTCTCGTGAAAGATACCTTAAACCAACGATCACTAACGCTTATGAATAAAGAGAGAAGTGTTTGTTCACTATTACTTCTGCCCATGCTATCTGACTGTTCTCCCAAAACTGAAAGTAAGAAATTCATATTCATTTGCTCTGCCTACTTATTATCCAATAAACACTCAACTGAAATGTTTACTTGCCTTAAGATCTGACTGTTCTCATCCTTTGAGTAATTATATTCAACTGTTCTATCATTGTGGAGATGATAATTCACTTATCATTATATTACTTGTACCTAGTGCACTTGCTAGTATTTACATTTTAGGACAATGGGTCATAAAGGACCGCCTACTTGGCATAATATGCTAACATGGCAAGGAAATGAATGAATTTCCTTCGTTTAGTGTTTTTAGTCTAAACTAACGTTGAGTTCATGGATAAAGACATAGAAGGCCTAAAGTCTTAGTAGTGTGTGAATATTTTTTCTTAAGAATGATGTAAATGTGATTCTTGAATCACTATATGGAAAAACAGATTTACATATTGCAAAGTGACTTCCTTGATGAATTGGAATTTTTTTTCTACAAATCGAAAAATAATTCATTCCCCATGAGATGGTTTCCATACGATCCTCATAAATCAACCAGGAAGATAAATCAACCTAAACATAGCTAGTCACATTTTTTTTCTAACACTTTTTATATTGCAATGCACTCATGAACATAATGCTTAAACAACTCTTGAAATCCACATTCATAAATGAATTATACTCTTATAGCGATGCAAATACAACCAAAAGGGTGAAAAAATAAAACTGTATGCAGGTGATAGCTATTATAAGCATAATATTGAATGTGAATAAATAAACACTAACCTCGAAGATAGATCCACCTAAATGCGGTCCATTGATTTTATAACATTTACACCCTGATATAGTGATATATAAAGTGGGTTACTAAACTTAGTCCCATTTTCACACTTCCAGCCCCGGAAAAAGACGTAACCGCCCTTTAACCAAAAACTGAAAATTTCAATCCCTCCCAAACTCTCTCAAAGTCTCCCAAATACATTTTCATCCGAATCAAAGACAACACGTTTGATGGAAAGCAATCCGTTATCACCGGGAGGAGACGGGAGTGATGTTGTGTCTGAATTCGAGGTATTTTTCCGATTGAACTTCCTTGCATTTCTGTAATTTGAATTTAAAAAAAAAATCTGGTTCGGCACTCGGGCGTGTGAGCATCACGCCTCACCATGTGGTGGGGCGTATGAGTATCACGCCCCACCACATGGTGAGGCGTGATAGCCACACGCCCCACCATGAGGTGGGACGTGATGTTCATACGCCCCACCACATGGTGAGGCGTGATGCTCACATGCCCCACCGCATGGTCGGGCGTGATACTCATACGCCCCACCACATGGTGAGGCGTGATGCTCACACGCCCGAGCATATTTGTGGCTGTTTTTCGGGTTTAGACACCGAAACGCTGTAGAAATGTCACGTTTTGGAATGTAATGTTCGTTATTTATCATTTACAGGAGGTTTCGTGGGAAGAATTTGACGGAAACGGCATAGATTACAGTTCGCAGTTTTTTCCCAAACAAACGTTTCAAACATATCATGAAGCTGTTAACTGGGCAAAACAGACGGCAATTGGGATCAGGTTCGAGTTAACCACAGCGTCGCACAAGACGGGGCGCAAGTCAAAGTGGATATTGGTTAAATGTGCTCGTGGTGTTAAGAATTATAAAAGGAAAAAGGATATGGATGTGGATGTTATACTACGGAAGAATACAAAAACAAAGTACTGTGGTTGCAAATTCCAGATAAAGGTTATGGAAATCGCTGAATTGGGCGGTTGGGTGGTGAATGGGATTCCTGGAGATAGAGGACAACACTGTCATCAGTTGGCTGTATATCGTTAGGGCTACAGACAGATGAGCGGACTAAGCCCGGCTTCCAAAAAACTTGTTCGTGAAATGAGTTCAGCTCAAGCTAAGTGATGCTCGTAAAGTATATAGCATTTAATAGGACAAGTGTATCCTATCGCAACAAGTAATATTGTGCTAAGCACGAGATCGAACCACAAAGACTATTCGTTATAACTAGCAAATCTGCCTAGAATGATCTAATTGTTTAGAGGGTTGGATAAATATTTGGGTTTTATCTAAATAATTAACTAATTGAAAGCAATAAAGATAACAAAATAAAGTGAACAATTGACAGGGTAGAAGGTGAATTCATGGATGACACAACCTAGGCTGAGGAATCCTTTGATTAAATCCTATGTATGGGTTTAGGGAGTTCAGATTTGTGTTTTACCAGTGATTGAAGGTAATTGCCCTAAGTGAAAGACTAATATGATCAGTATTGTCCTTCCTATTCACATGCATTCGGGTGACGGCTTGATTAGGCATATACCCTAGGTCATGCAAAGCATTAGGTTTATTGACAATTAAGGCTAAAGCCGTAGCCCAGCCACAAAGCCTCATTCCTAGTGGTCTCTAGCGAAGTCAGATTTACACAAGTTCGGTATAGACGATTCCGTGGTGAGGTTCTCTTCTATCTATAATCCTATTTAATGTCAGGGTCACAGGCATTAGGCACATTATATACATAAACAGGCTAGTTGATCATTATCAATGGTCATTCTAGCATAAATCATGTTTCTAACAATATCTAGGCATTAAGCATGCATAAACTGATCAATCAAAGGTCCTAGATCCCTAATCATACATATTCATACAATCAATTTCATCCTCATCCCAAATTGGATGGAGATCAGTTCATAGACAAACCAATCATAGCAAAAAGGATAATAGGAATAATGGAAAAAGCTTCAATTAAATATAATCGCAAAAGATAAAAGGGAAAGAGATAGAAATCCAAAACCCGTTTTGCCGAATCTGATTACAAAAATAGAAGATGAAGAACTTCTCCCATCAATTGTTCTTGAAAGAAATAACAAAATAGAAAATAAATCTAATCTAGAAACAGGAAAATAAAACTGAAATAAAAGCTAAATCTACATTGTGGAGGAGAGAAAGCCCTAGCGGCTCTCCAATTTATTAAGTGGCTAATCCCCCCCTGAAAGATTAGGATTAGCTCCCTATTTATAGAGTTAGGAAGGAAACCCTAATGCCTCAGGGGTAAAAATGACATTTACAAAGTGTTAAATGGGCTTTTAGGGTCCTGATCCGCGAATTTCAGCAAAAGGGGAAGGCGTAGGCGCGCCTTCCCTCGCCTCGTCTCGTCGAGACGAGGGCCTGTCTCGACGAGACAGGTGATGTCTCGCCGAGACAGGTCCTATTTGAGGAACTGTGGCTCCGGCTTTTATCTGTTTAGGTCCCTAGGCTTCCGAAAAGTGCTCTAATGGTCCCTGACGAATCCCAAAAGTGCTCTGATGGTCCCTGAATGATCCGAAAATGCTCCAATAGGCTTGGGTTTGGTTCGGAAATGCACGAAAGGTCCCTGAAAATCCCTGAAAACACCAAAAATACCATAAATAAAGGAAATTACTAATTTTAACTAAAAAGTAATAAAACGATACTGAAATTAAATAGAAACAAAGGGAAAACAAACTAAATTAATCCTAAAAACCCTATATAAATGGGAGCTATCACTAAGCTTTGTGCTATTTTTGCTGCAATCAAAGAAAAACATCCGGAGGATTGCCCGACACAAAGACATATCTATAATTACAGGGAGAAAATCAGGACTGAGAGCTTTGAGGGTCAGGATGTAATCGGTCAGTTTTATCGGCTTGCTATAGATAAGGACTAAATACATTGGACGCATGCGGTGCCGGGCAGCAATGTCGTGACTCACTTATTTATGGCACATCCAACATCGATCACACTGTTCCGATCTTATTACTTGTTTGTTGGTATGGATTCAACATATAAAACAAACAAGTATAAGATGTCATTCTTTGAAATCATTGGAATGACGCCTTCAAACAAAAACTTCTTGATCGCCTATGCAATCATGAAGGATGAAACTAAGGGTAGTTATATGTGGGTGTTACAAAAATTGAAGCTTTTGCTCCAATCCGATGTGCATTCGACAGCCATTGCTACAGACCGGGAGTTAGGACTGATGCGGCCGGTTCGTGAGGTATTTCCTCATAGTCATCATTTATTGTGCACATAGCATATTAATAAAGATGTGGAGGATAGAGTAGGCAAGTTGAGTGGAATGAAGAGGTTTGGTGAAATTTTTAAGAATTCCAAATGGAAACGTATAATTGAAGCCCCGACAGTAGCCGAATATGAGGCGGTAGTGGTAGCTATGAAGAATACTACTGCCAACTGTCCTCATGTGATAGATTACGTGGAGACCACATGGCTAGTGCATAAAGAGAAGTTTTGTCGAGCATGGACGAACAATATGTTGCACTTAGGAAACACCACAACCTGTCGAGTGGAGAGTTCACATGCACAGTTGAAACAGTGGTTGAATTCATCTACTAGTGCACTCGATACAGTGTGGGCGAAGGTGCACAAGGACATTGAGGCTCAGATCGAGGCGATCAAGTAAGACATTTATTCTGTTATTTGCTTTAATCTTTTAAAATTTAATACATTAGTTTTGTAATCCTTCACTGTATATAATTAGATACTCACTCGAGGACTCGAGAAGAAGATCTGCGGTGAATCACTGTGGAGCACCTTTCGCGTATCTCGACTTACACGTTTCACATTACTGCTTGGCTGTACTAAATGATGAGTTCAAGCGTATGCACGGATTGAGTATGGATGTGGCAAGTGAATGCGGATGCGTGTTGCCCATGACTCATGGCATTCCGTGTGCATGTGAGCTTAAAACATATATTGACACAGATGAATCGGTCCGTGTTGACCGCATCCATCCTTTTTGGAGATCTCTTGCGTTTGAAGGGTTGAGTGACATACCAGTTACTGCTCCAGTATATTCTGAAGGGTCTGAGGATCACCGATTTTTTCAATCTCTTATGGAAAAGGTTGAAAAATTAGATCCTTCAATGGTGTGTAGCATATCGATGATGATTCATGATCAGATAAACCCGGAACAAAGTGGCTTCAAAGAACCTGAGGTCAAAGACACTGTTAGGGGTAGACCAAAGGGAAATTCATCAACAAAACGAAATCCGGGTGCATGGGAGTACAGTCAGGCACCACGAGGTCGAGCACGGTCCTCAGGTTCGTGGAGTAGTCGTAGTCGAGGCCGTTCCTCATCCTCATCTGTGCATAACAGCCAGATGCCGGGTATATTTTATTTCATTTATATATATGTTGAAGTTAAAGTAAATATATTTTTATTGATAAATTTCATATATTAATATTTTCAATCGGATTTGATGCGGATATCGCCGGTTACCACCATTTACATCGGGTTCAAGGTCTCATCGTACCATTTATTACTGGATTCCATGATGTTGTAGCAGATGGTAACTGTGGATTTCATGTTTTAGCCGATGCCATCATTTATAACCAAGAGGAGTGGAAGTTGATGAGAGTGCTCATAGAGAATGAGATGCGGGCAAACCGTGATCTGTATGCGCCAGTGTAAGGGAACAGATTTGATGCTGCCCTCACACGTATTAAATGGGCATGAGCGGGTTGTGGTGAGTCCCACTGGATGGTGAGTCCGGATGACTTATATGCTCCTGCATCTGTATTGAACGCAATAATTTTCCTCTTTACTACACAACAGTTAAGATGTTGCACTATACTGCCGATGCGTTCGGACGATGGAAGACCACCAGAGCGAGAGATTGTGATTTGTCATTTGGGGAGTTATCGTCACTACATACATCTTTATTTACATCCTACGTTTCCAGTGCCTCCCATTGCCACCCAATGGCGTTTATTTTGTCATCCGAGTGTTCATCACTTGGAGAATCTATACGCTGAAAGGAGAGAGGCTTGGACTAGATTATTAGTTTTATATGTTGTGATTAATAATATTTATTAATTAACTTATATTATTTTTACTGATTTTAGGACTCAATTGTATGGTATTTTTAGGTTTTAAGTACAATTCTGTAGTTACGGTTTTAACGGCCTATTTACGGGTTTAACGAACTATTTACGGGGATAAAAAGCTATTTTTTTTGCCAATCCGACACACGGGCGTGTGGATATCACGCCTCACCGCGTGGTCGGACGTGATAGACACACGCCTCACCGCGTGGTCGGACGTGACAGCCACCTGCCCAACCTTACGGTGAGGCATGGGGCTATCACGCCCAACCACACGGTGAGGTGTGATATCTATACGCCCGACCGCGCAGTGAGGCGTGATGGCCACACGCCTGTGTGTCGGATTGGAAAAAAAAAACAGAAATTCCCTTCCCCAAAACCCATGAAAGGGCAATTTCGTCCTTTCAAGGGGCTAGGGGTGGGAAATAGTGGCTGGGTTTAACAACACCCTATATAAATGGTCCATGAATGCTCATGCATCGGTTTAAGCCCGAATTCAACATTTAGGCCTAAGCTCCTCAAGTTCATGAATGTTTGCTTATTCAGATACTTAATGGTGAAGAAAGCCTCTTTGGGAGCTGCCTAAGTGGACATGTGGTCCAATAGTCGTCCTGGATCCCAAAAACATGCCCCCTAATTCTCATTTAGCACAGAACGAAAAGATAGGGTCTGAAACCCAATCAGAAGTTGACACGTGTCAAGGTACACAAACTTTATAGTAGATTGCATATAAATAGCTTGAGAATCAGAGCTACAGGTACGCAATTTCTTAATATTCTCTCTCTTGCTCAACTGCTTTTAAGTTAACTTCGTACTTCCTCAAGTACCTATCTAACTTAGGCATTGGAGAGGGTTTGCTGGAACTCTGACCCCTTTTCCGTTGCTATCATTTTAGGTCATCAGAGACGGTTAGAGAGCGAATTTCAGTAAGGAAGACATCATTTGGTGCGATGAGCGTGGATGCTTTTTTGTAGAAAATGGTTAATGTTCAGAGTTTAGTCGTTCATCCTGTAGTGCAAGCTATGATTCAACCTATAGTTCAGTATGCAGTTCAACATGTAATTCAACCCAACAAAAGAGCTAAACATAGTCCAAGTACGCCAGCTGCACCTAATTGCATCTTGGTTGATTCTAGTGATCATCTGATATCACCATTGTTTGTTACTCCAACTTTGGATCAGAAGATCGATGCTTGTCTCGAGTCATTGGATCCAGAGCAACGAAGCTTTATGGACGGTTTGACAATTAAAGGAGGCAAGAGATGCTGGCAGATATGGAGAAAGAAGGAGGCCAGTCGCATGTTCTACTGGACATCATGTAGCTCAAACATGTCCTAAAAAACTAGAATTTTCCGAAGAATCTCAGCCAGAGGTACTTAGGGGAAGAGCAAAAGAAATTCCTAAAAGCCTTTCATACCGGCGACGCCATCATTCGCCTTCACCAGTCAAGTAGGTTCCAAAGAAAGAAGGATCCAGGTCCCCGAAGCGGCATAAGGGCATTCATCATGATTCCACCGAATCCCTGATTCGTCGCTATGAAGCTCACAAGAAGAAATTGGAAGTTTCTAAGTCTCTTGATTATC
The DNA here is from genome assembly GCF_963576675.1 of Euphorbia lathyris. Taxonomy (NCBI): domain Eukaryota; kingdom Viridiplantae; phylum Streptophyta; class Magnoliopsida; order Malpighiales; family Euphorbiaceae; genus Euphorbia; species Euphorbia lathyris. The sequence continues at coordinate 41,155,945 of NC_088917.1, read as the reverse complement.
GTTGCCGAAGGCACAAAAGGCGAAGCAAAAGGAATCATCTCTAAAGGAAGAAGTTTATAACCTTATCAAAAGTGATGTTTGCCATGTGATGAAGGATGAAGGATGGAGGATTGGAGTTTAGAATACCAGAAACCACTGATGTTGACACTCCTTTAAGTGTGGAGATAATGAGCCAACCAATGCCAATGGGATTCAAATATCCTCTCCTTAAAGACTATAATGGCATGACGAATCCAACTCTTCATTTGAAGAACTTCCTTCTACAGCCACAAATGCACTCATGTGTCGTTTGTTTTCAACAAAACTGAGGGATTCAACTGCTTACTAGTATGATCAACTTCTGCCAGGCTCCATTAGATCTTTTAAACAAATGTCTAAGGAGTTTGTAGATCATTTCATTACTTCCATTCCCGAAAGCAAGACGACACAAGATCTCAACTACTTGGTGCAAGAGCCCAGCGAATCCCTGAAAGAATGGGTTGAACATTTTCAAAGAGTAGCCATTCAGATTAAACATTTGAATATGGATGGGGCAATGGAAGCTACAGAAAGCAATTGTTGAAGCAAATGTTTTTCTAAAGAGTTAACTACACGAAGACCGAAGAACTTCCCAGATCTGATGCGAAGAGCCAGAGACCTCATCAAATGTCATATTTCATAAGTTGAACCTTTTTATTAAGGAGAGATTGAGTTCGTTTCATCAGTCAAAAGATTTTAAGGGTGACAAGAGTAGGGATGATCATAAACAATCCAAAGAACACGTGGATCGAAATTATACTCCTTTCAACGCTCATCGGAAAGAAATCCTTTATTGGGTGGAAACTAATAGGCAACATATTCAGTATCCTCCGAAGCTGAAGACTTCTGGATGAAGACATAACAACTTATATTGTGAGTTTCACAAAAGTGAAGGTTATGATATAGAAGATTGCAGACAACTAGCAGCAGAGCTGAATAAAATGGCTGAGGCTGGTAAATTGGACAAATTCTTACAGAATCCAATCAAGTTTAAGGATTCGAAGGGCAAGCAACATGAGGAAAGGGCTCCTATAGGATTCATCAATGTCATTTCCGAAGGACCGAAGGAAGATCGTTCGGCAAAACGGCAGAGAATCCATAAGGACCAAAAAAGGATAACTGAATCACGATCTGAGTTTTCTTTCAGCAACTTTGCACGACAGGCACATAACGATGCCCTGGTCATTGAGATTTTGATAGAGGAATATAAGTTTCACATAGTTTTCATTGATACGGGAAGCTTGATGCGCCTCTGAGCGGTCGATCCAGAGACTCACTAAGGGATACGTGTACCGCATCGTTATCAAGTAGTAAATCTGAACAAGTCCAGATATCGAGTCCACAGGATTTATATAGCAAGTACCAAACTACTAGGATTCTAATGTTATCTAAGCTATGGGGGGGGTTGAGATTGATGGGTTGTAAGTTAAACTACTCCTAATTAGATTAAAGCTACTCCTAATTAAGTTAAATATACTCCTAAGTGATCCTTAGCAATGTAAATTAACCTAGAATGATATGGGGGGAATACGATAATACCAATTCCGATCCTATTTTTTCATTCAATTGTTAACCTAATTCGAGTCACTTGTGCCTAAGGCGATTAACCCTACTTATCCGTCTATGGTTCCTAGCGCGTGATTCCCTTATAAGGCCGAAACTAGCTCTAAGGCTCAGAAATTTGGGCTTAATCTTCCATAAGGTTGTCAATCTTGTTGGCTCTGACTTAGTCAGATTCAGCTCACAATATGTGCCAAGTTAATGTTTGGATTTATGAATGAGTTAACCCAGAAAAGCAAAGCGTAAGACTTAGAAAAGTAAAAATAATCAATTGAACAAAATAAAACTCAGATTAATATTAAAGATGGAAAAGTGTTTGTCACGATGATACAATTAGCCTAGGATTCATAGAATGGATCAGAGACAAACATAATGTAAAAGAGAAAGAAATCCCTTTCAGGGAACCTGTCGACCAATGCAGACGTCTTCCTAGGACTTGAAGAGTGGAAGCCTTGAATAATCCTCTAGAGCACGGAGGATGGTATTCTTCAATGGCAGACGGAGGAAGGAGGAGGATTCTTCAAGGATGGAGGCTAGGGTTTTATTTTACAAAACTAAGGATATCTAAATAGAGAGATACAATGTTCTATTTATAGTTGTAGTTTCGTTTCTAAACCTAGTCTAACTTGTTTCCCAATCCAGGTGGAAGAGGTGGAGCGCAAACGTGGAGTCGTGGGGCTGAGAATCTGTATTTTTACTGATTCCCGCAGGCCAGCTCGTCGAGCTGGGTGAGCTAGCTCATCGAGTTGGCCTGTAGAGGCCAGTTCGATGGGCTGGTGATGCCCAGTTCGCCGAGCGACTGCCGGGGGTCCCCGAGATGCAATTTTTGCCCGAAATTGCTCCCGTTTTAACCTGCACACGTATATAAACTCCAAAAAACATTAGACCAAAGGCTAAATTGAGCCACCAGTCGTTAGATTTGAGTAAAAAATCCATTTGGTGCGACCTTTGGTGGATCAATTAGCCGAAATAAATGAGTGATAGTTCACATATGTGCTATTTTGGCAATATTTTGCCTGAAAACAATCAGAAATGGCTAAAAACTACAAAAGTACATAAAATCATGTACTAAAAATAAATAACATGCACACATGCATAAAAGTGCGAGAAATTCATGCTTATTGAATGAAAACTAATCAAAACTATCTTAAAAACCGTACCTAAAGATTGGGGTTTTTGACCCCTATCAAACCTCGTCACACTTAAAACTTTACTTGTCCCCAAGTAAACTAAAAACTAAACCCTCAATCACTGGCCAAGCTAGAAAAACCTCTTGGTTTGACTAGGTGCCTAACTCAATTTCAAGGATCTGTAATTACATATATTCGAAAACACAAATTAGAGAACGCAAATTAGAAACACGATATCCAAAAGCCGTAGTTTAATTATCCCAGGTCATATGTTTAAGAATAGGACACATGTTCAATTAAACGAGCTTCATGGGATAGCTAAGTAAAACACCTCACCATTGGTAGTTCACTCAATTCACACAATTTTTAGTGGCTCAAGTGTTTACTCTCGGTTTATGTTCTTGCTTAAGATTACTGTGAATTTGCACGTTCATCCGAGTTACTCTACTTTGTTAATTGACTCCGACAATATAAAAAAACAACCTCGAAATGGGGTTCTAATGCGGTTAGAAAAGGTTATAGGTACAACACGGGTTAAAAAATTTAGCACTAGAAAAACAAGGTCTAAATGGCTTTTAGCAAACACAAAGGGAACAAGCTTTTTATTTTTCTCTTTTTTTTTTCTGAGACTTTAAATTAAAAACTGAGGAATGATGTTTCTCCATTTTGTTCGTCTCTTTTCTTTTTTTTCTTTTTCTGGTGCGGACCGTTTGATTGGTCCTTTTTAAGCAATTGTGCTCGTTCACCTTTTAGCCTTTCGACTTGCTCTTAAAATGCCATAAACAAAGAAAAAGTGCTAAAATAAAACAAAAACTCTATTGGAGTTTTGCAAAAATTTGGGGTAGGAAACAAACTAAGTGATAGTTTGCAAAAATAAGGGTTAGAAAAGAAAGAAAATCTATAAACTACAAAAATTAAAGCTCAAATGGGCTTCCTAAAGTTGATGAAAAAGATCAAAATAAGGTAAAGAAAAAGGTTAATTCTAATGAGGCTTATTTCATCGTCTATTGTCTCAAATCAGTGCGTGTAGACTCAACTCAGTATTTAGTGCAAAATATGTAATCCTTCACAAGTCAAAGCATTTTGATGTTCGATTTTAGGCTCAAATTCAGCTCACATTTTGTTGGGTTTTAATTCTTGTGCTCATTAGTTTTCCCCGAGCTCAAGCTCAATATCATATGCCTTCAATGGTTAAGTTATCTACCTAAGTAATGATTTTAGCATTTCTTCAAAAGTAAGGTCTAGATGCAATCTGAGCTCATGCGTTTACAGATACAAGTATTGTGTCACGCACCTAAACTAGTTAGCATGCAACATTATATTCGGTTCTCAATCCCTAGGGACAAATAACGAAGTTTAAGTTCGAAGGAAGTTGGTTTTTAGGTCCTAAAAAATGCAAAACACACAAAAATTACTTAAAACACCCTAAAACTAAACTAGACAAGACACAACAAAAATTGAAAACTTTATACAAATTTTTGTAAGTTTGTCTACCACTCCTCCTCACACTTAAAATTTGCAATAAATTCCAACATTGCAATTTTAACAAGAAATTGCATATGTAAAAAGTTAGGGTGGAGAAGACAATATACTGGTCGGCCGGGGGCCAGGGCCATTGCATGTTGTAGCGGGTGAAATAATCCTCCGCCATATACTCAAGTCCAGTTAACCTCCAGTCCATGCTATGCTCAAATGACGTGAAGCGGTGATCCATCTGTTGAACTGTAGCATAGGTCTGGAGGGCGATAACATGATTTATAGTTCTATACAACTAAAAGGATATTTATAAGGAACTATCATGCTTTACATATAACTATCTAAAATCTAAACTATAGAACAACAACAGGTGACAATTGTATATGCAGAATGAAAACAGATAATACAGATTTCTATAATATAACAAATCGTTTAACCAAAACATTGAACATATAAATAGGTAACAAAAGTAAAGGTATGCACATTTATACATAAATACAATGCCTAAAGTAACAATTTCGACCTTTGGTTCGATATTGCTGGAAAATAAATCTTCGGCAACAGCGGTAAAAACTTGATGCGCCTCCGAGCGGTCGCTCTAGAGACTCACTAAGGGATAAGTGTTCCCCATCGTTATCAAATAATAAATCTAGACAAGTACAGGTATCGAATCCACAGGATTTATACCGCAAGTACCAAACTACTAGGCTTCTAATGTTATCTAGGTGATATGGGTTTGAGATTGATGGGTTGTAAGTTAAACTACTCCTAATTAGATTAAAGCTACTCCTAATTAAGTTAAATCTACTCCTAAGTGATCCTTAGCAATGTAAATTAACCTAGAATGATATAGGGGGATACGATAATACCAATTCTGATCCTATTTTTTCATTCAATTGTTAACCTAATCCGAGTCACTTGTGCCTAAGGCGATTAACCCTACTTATCTGTCTATAGTCCCTAGCGTGTGATTCCCTTCCAAGGCTGAAACTAGCTCTAAGGCTCAGAAATTTAGGCTTAATCTTCCATAAGGTTGTCAATCTTATAGACTCTGACTTAGTCAGGTTCAGCTCGCAATATGTGCCAAGTTAATGTTTGGATTTATGAATGAGTTAACCCAGAAAAGCAAAGCGTAAGACTTAGAAAGGAAAAAAAATCACTTGAACAAAATAAAACTTAGATTAATATTAAAGATGGAAAAGTGTTTTTCACGATGATACAATTAGCCTAGGTGTAGACACCGAGTCGGAGGACCTATGACGAAAACTCATAGCAGACGGTTAAAGCGGTTGATTCTGATAATAAAAAATAATAATAAAAAAAACCACGAAAGGATCCCGAAGAATTACGTACCGACAGCTCGCGAGCGCCCGACGGCGTGGGGAGGGCGCCCAGCCGCGTCAGGCACACGCCGGACGGCAGTTGGGCGCACGCCCAACAGCCCGGGGCGCGCGCCCAACGGCAGTTGGGCTCGCGCCCAGCGCCTATTGGGCGTCGCCCAACTTAAAGTTGGGCGTCGCCCAACTTGATGTTGGGCGTCCGCCCAACCCCTCGTTGGGCGCACGGCCAACTTTGGGATCCGTGCCTATAAAAGGCACGGATCCCCATGCATTTTTTGGAAGAGGGGATTTTCTAGAGCTTCTCACTCTAAAACATTTTTTAGAGAGAGAAAGTGATTTTTTTTTGGGAAAAAACATTTTTTTTCCTAAAAAATTTGAAAATTCCTAAAAGTTGAATATTTTACCAAACACGAAAAAACACCGAAAAATCATAACTCGTGGAATCAACCGACATCAAGCCGTCAATACCGATCTTGAGGTATTATCCGAGGACTAGACTCGTTTTATTTATTTATTTCTTTCTTTTGTTTCCTTTATTTATTTAGTTTATAGTTTTATTGCTTTAAGTTATTTATTTATCACATTTATTTATTCCGTATTTATTTACTTCCCGTCTCATATTAAATAAACGTTTTGTTTTGTTTTAAAATAAAAACATCGTTTTAAAGTCCCAAAACGAACCGTGACCCGATTTAAGGGTAGTTCGGGATTAAAATGTTGTAAATATAGATTTTAAAAATATTTCCAAACAACGTTTTGGAATAAAACATCGTTTTAGAAGTCCCCGTTATAGACTATGATCCAATTTGGGTAGTTCGGAGGCCCAAAATGATAGAATAGATTAGATTTAAAACCTTTTAATAAATCTGGAAACTGTTGGACTCATTCTGTAATTTTCCATTTTCTGTCACTAAAAGCGGTTTACCGACGGATTTTCCGTCGGTAAAGCTGCTGGAATCTTAAAAAACCCACTTTTGAGCCTTTTTCCTAACTTTTTGACATTTGGACTTGTATATACATGTATATAACTATGTAGTCTAGATTAATTATTGTTTAGGGGAGGGTTATTTCTTAAATATTTATTATGTATAAAAAACTATTTTGGGGTTAAATATAGTTTTCTAATTATGGGCTTTATCCATTATCTTTACATGTTTTCAAATTAGAATACAAGTATATTATATCTAGTAGTATATTTATTACTTTTTTACTTATTAATAACTCTTGTATATATATTACTATTATTCTTTCTTATCTTAATCTTTAATCTATAAGTACTATTATTTTTACCACAATGTATATTTAAATAAATATGTATATTTATTCTCCTTTGGAATTTCCTATATATATATATGTTTTAAAAGTATTTTGGTTGGGTGAATTTGAGTCTAATTTTTTAGTTGTTGTAATTATGATCAAATGGAAGTTAATTGAGTGAAAAAGGGAAAATAAACCACAAAAAGAGAGTTCAATTTGTTTATTTAAACTAAAGGTTTCTAGATGTGCTTAATGTAAATAAAAGGTTTTTAGTTCTTTGCCATTTCAAACGACTTTTTAAAATCCCACGTTTTAAAACCTTGATCCGTTCCAACGACGGATTAAGCGAACCTTGTAATTAAAATCGTTTTCCTTGTAAATAATGGAGTTTCGAATCGTTTTCCTAACTAAACGGTTTTGTACAAAAATAAATGGACTTGTATGCTTAATCACGCTTTTGGATAAAACTCCTTATTTCACGTTTTCTAATGCTCGAATCATTCCAACGGCGATTTGAGTGAAGATCATGTCAATCCACGGGGTTTTGAAACATGCCTAAATCGTTCCAACGACGATTAAGGCACAAACCATGTAAATAAACTTTCTTTTCGGGGAGTGAGATTAGTTTAGATTGAATGTACGGCTTAAGACACAATTCACGTTGTAAATAAATCAATTTATTCTTCTATCTCCCTCTTTCTTCCATATACTCTAAATTCATGTAAATGGGTGATTCTTTACTAATATGGCTTTCAATAATATATGCTCAAAACGGTTTTCAAAAACGAGAAAGAAAAGGTTTCAAATGAATTTTAAACTTAAAGAAATATGCGATTAGTCCGTTAGCGCCTAACATGCTAAGTAGGAGGCCAGTGGTTCATAACCGGGCGATGTCGGGGTGCCTAGTAGCCTTTCTCCGGAAGGGAGATAGCCTTCTCGGCTCATACCTAAGTTTTCCGAACCCTCACCGGCCTCCCGCAAGGGATCGGTGTTCATTTCCCATTCGTGGGTGGCGACTCTTCCATACTCCGAGCTCCGGCCCTGCCGAGCAGCTTGATTCCGCGATTGGTTGCTTTCGGCGCCAATCACAGCATCTGTCGTCAACGGTGTCCACCCCCTGGTCCGCCCAGGCGAGGCCGCGGCTCCTACAAGTGGCGACTCTGCTGGGGAAGCGAGAAATTTGATTCCGGAAGGCGTGTATTAAGCCCATAACGGGGACAGATCGTATTATTTCTTTTCGTATGCATTCATAAGCATTATTGTAAACCTTTTGGGTAATTTCCGCGAAACCTCTATTGAAAGTCCATTCGTTGCTCGAAAGAGGCTAGCGTAAGTTCCCCCTTGCAGTAAGGCGCCAAAGGGTCCCCATCCATTCGTTAGGGGCGAATTTGTGCGGTCCTGTGAGGTCCCGCGATTAGCCGTGTCAGCATATAGTAGCCTTAGAAGTTTCCATAGGATTACCCGTTACTATTTTTGGCGTGATGAATGAATCAATTCGTGTTTTCAAATTGCTATGATACGTGTCTAATCCTAAAATACATAAAGAAAATGAAACGAGACGTTAATATATACTCTTAAACCGATATACAAACTACCCCAAAACATCGAAACGATTCGAACTAAAGACGACTTAGTCATCTCGTATGAATGAACTTGTGTGACCCGTCTGGTCCCTTTCCGTGTCCCAAAGAAGGCACATGTTCAGGAAATACGTTGTGACGTAAGCACGTATTAGTACAAGTCGGTTTGGTATTACGGATAGTTATATCTCGATTCAAGAGATTATATTAACGGTAGCCGTTATTCACATTCTTTAAATACGTTGGGATAAAGCGAGATTATGACAAAACGAAAACGAAGAACATTTCTGTTTTGAACGACCCCGTAGTAACGTAAAGAGTTTCGTATACGTAGCCTGTCCCTTCTGAATGAAAAATGAGCTCTTACGTTACACCTTGCGTTGTTCTAAGGGGAAATGGACGTATCTGCAAAAGTGACTAAGAAAATAAAATAAAAAATGACCAAAGTCATTCTGTATCTATGATATATGTCAATCCCGAGGGTAGTTAAAGAAAATGAACCAATGTTGTTAAATACGTGCCTTGAACTGGTATATACGCCGCCTAAAAATCACGAAGCCGAATTAAGATAAAAACCGCGTAATTGCACCATATGGACGAGACTGCAGATTTGACTAATGGCTCAATCATTTCGACCGTTACCCAAAACTACAAGAAATATGGCCCGATTTACGCGTTTGCTTAACTCGTGCCTAAATGAAAAGAACGGTAATATCCCTGCCTCGAATAAGCATGCGATTAAACGAAACGTTGATTTTCTATAACCACGCTAGGATGGTATATCCAGTAAATTGGAAAAAATAAAGAATTGTTACTAGCCGAAAAATTATCGTGCGCTCGAATAAGACTCGCCGTCTTTTCACGTAGCCAAAACGAGCAAGCGGATCTTTGACGCTAAAAACAAACACGTTACGCAATGATTCTGTTCCCTATAATACAAAAGTGATATCGTCACTAAATAAACACGTGGTTGCGTCTCTCGATAGATCTGAAAGATCCCGTCGTAATCCAAAAATCGAGACACGAACCCACGCGAATAAAAGGGGACGAATCATTATCAATAACGAACGATTGGACCAAAAATAACTCGTACCACGTCTAAATCCGAGATATGCTCAAAGGGAGTCAAAACCCGAACTAATGCGTCTCGCGAAATAACAAAAGACGAGTTATTCAAAAGGACAATCCAATTTGGTCGATATCTTAGTCACCGAACGCTGATGCGTTAAAACGAATTGTACACGTCCTCTGGACCACGATGTGAGCCCATACCAAAATCCTAGGAAAGAGACTTGGACCAACGAGTGTGTGGAGGAATAAGGATGGAAGAGAGATGATGTGATGATTGTGATTGTTATCTAACGTTTTCTTTCTCTTATTGCGATCTAATTACGTGTTATGTACGATTTTCGCTAACTAGTTTGTTCGTATGGATTTATATCTGGTTGTACATCAGTCGAGTCAGATTTAAATCATAATGCATTCTATGCTTAACGAATCATTGCAGTCATACCATATAGAGCGTTGCATGCTAACCAAATTGCGTGCAGCCATTCTAGGTTTCGTAGACTTAGGACGTGTTTATTAGAAATGTGAGAAAGAGTCGACCCCAGCTGTAGACACTGAGTCGGAGGACCTGTGACGAAAACCTGAAAACAAGACGGTTGAAGTGATTGATTCCGGAAGTTTTGAAAAACAAAAAAATATATAAAGAATAATAAGCGAAGGAAAATTAGCGGCACGGCGCGGGTGCTTAGCGGCATCCGGCACGCGGACGACAATGGTCGAACGCCCGCTCGGCGGGTTTGGGACGTGCGCTCGGCGTCCGTCGGACGCACCGCAAGTGGCACGCTCTCGACGTCCGAGCAATGCCCGGGTCCGGTGGCACGGGGCGCGCTCTCGTGGGCCGCTGAGCGCACGTGCCCGGTAGCGCGAAGCGCGCGTTCGGCGGCCGCGACGTGTGAGCGTCCGACGGTGCGGAATGCGCGCTCGGCGGCCGCGGGGTGCGCACGCCCGATGGCTCGAGGCACTTCCCGAGGGTCATCGGGCGGGCGCCCAACCACGTCGGGCGAACGCCCGACGGAGGTTGGGCGCGGGCGCCCAACCTAGCTTTGGGCGCTCGCCCAACGCCGTTGGGCGGCCGCCCAACAAGGTTGGGCGGTAGCCCAACACTAGGTTGGGCGGCCGCCCAACCCCAATGGGCGACGCCCAATTTCTTTTGGGCGTCGCCCATTGGTCCCCGTTTGCCTATAAAAGGCACGGATCCCCATGCAAAAAAGAAAAAAAAAGGGAGGGAATTTTGGATAGCTTTCTCACTCTAAACATTTTTAGAAAAATATTTTTTTTCTCAAAAATTCCAAATTTCCTAAAGTTCAATTTTTACTAAATTTTCATTAAAAACGGGAGCTCGCGGTTTGTGGAATCAATCGGCTTCGACTGTCAGATACCGAATTCAAGGTATTATCTGAGGACTAGACTCTTTATTTTATTTAATTTATTCTCTTCTTCTATTTATTTTTTTATGCTATAGTTTTTATTCTTTTAGTTATTTATTTATTTTGTCACATTTTATTTAATTAGCGTATTTATTTAATTTTCATTTCGTGTTGAATAGAATTCGGTTTTGTTTTAAAATAAAAACCTCGTTTTGATATCCCAATACGAACCGTGATCCGATAAAAAGGTAGTTCGGGTATCGAAAACGTTGTAATTACAAGTTTTTAATTTAAAAGAAATTTCTGAATAATGTTTTGAAATAAAAAAAACGTCGTTTAGGGACTTCCGTTTTCGACTATGATCCATCTTTGGTAGTTCAGAAATCCAAAACGATTGAATTAGATTTAATTTAAAGCTTTTGAATAAATCTGGAAACATTTAGGAGTGCTGCTGTAATTTACCTATTCTGTCACTAAATGCTGTTTACCGACGGATTTTCCGTCAGTAAATCTGCCAAAACGTAAAAAATACCATTTCAGTCCCTTTCTCTTAACTTTTAAGCTTTTGATCCTTAATATATATATGTATAATTATGTAATATATGTTTTTCAAATTATTTTGGACCTTTAGCATATATAATTATTTGATAATGTTTGTATACCATTTTTTATACTATTTTACAATATAAATATAAGTATATATATGTATTCCTTTTTATTAATTTGGGTTATGTTTTAAATGTTAGTTATTTGGTATTTTGGGAAATAATTAATATATATTAGTATATGGTATTTTTGGTATTTAAAACTATATTAGTTATGTATATGTATAGTTTTGGAATATTTGGGTTATTTTAGTGATTATTGAATGAAATTGTTTTTAGATAAGTATTATTTTCTTAGTTATAGGATTTACTTACTATTTTTACATTTTCAAAGTATAGATATATTGTACCTACTATTTTTATATACATATAGTTCCTTTGGTATTAACTTTTATTTTCATATTCTATTTTTGATTTAAATGTATATATGTATGTATAAATTATTTTCCTTATTCTTTTGGCCCATTCATGGGTCCATGTTTCAAATGGGCTTTATTTGAGTGTAAATATTGGTGTAAAGGAGTTTACCATTATGATTATAATAGGTAGAAGGTCCATTAAATAAGAGGGGAAAATAAGTCACAAAAAAGAGAGTTTTCAACTTAATTGTTTAAACTAATGAATTTTTAGAGTTTCCTAATGTGAGTAAATAGAGTCATTTTTGTTAGCATTTCAAGTCATTTCTCAAAACACCACGTTTTAAAACCTTAGTCCGTTCCAACGACGGATTAAACGAACATTGTAAATAAAATCATTTTCTTTGTGAATAATAGAATTTTTGAATCATTTTCTCAAAGGATTTGTACAAAATAAAATTGACTTGTATGGTTAACCACGTTTTCTCATTAAAAGGCTTTTATCTCAAACGTTTTCAAATACTCGAGTCGTTCCAACGGCGATTCGGGTAAATTTCATCAAAACGGGGTTTTAAAACGCACCTAAATCGTTCCAACGGCGATTAAGGTGCAAACCATGTAAATAAACTCGTTTTGGGGGAAATAAGTTAGTGTAGAATAAACAGACAAAATAACATTTAAATACGGTTGTAAATAAATCACTTCTTTCTTCCCCCTCTCTGTGTATGTATAACATAAATGGGTGATTCTTTACTGATGTGGCTTTTCAATAATATATGCTCAAAATGGTTTCTAAAAAGAGAAAAAAAAGGGTTTCAAATGAATTTTAAACTTAAAGAAGTATACGATTAGTCCGTTATCGCCTAACATGCTGAGTAGGAGGCCGGTGGTTCATAACCGGGCGATGTCGGGGTGCCTAGTAGCCTTTCTCCGGAAAGGAGCTAGCCTTCTCGGCTCGTACCTAAGTTTCCCGAACCCACACCAGTCTCCCGCAAGGGATCGGTGTTCATTTTCCCATTCGTGGGTGGCGACGCTTCCATATCTCCGAGCTCCGGTCCTGTCGAGCAGCTTGATTCCACGATTGGTTGCTTTCGGCGCCAATCACCGCTTACGTCGCCATGAGGTTGTCCACCCCCCGGTCCGCCCGGGAGATTAGGCCGCGGCACCTCGTCTAACAAGTGGCGACTCTGCTGGGGAAGCGAGAAATTTGATTCCGGAAGGCGTGTATTAAGCCCTTAACGGGGACGGATCATTTTACTTCTTTTCGTATGCATTCATGTGCATTATTGCAAACCCTTTGGGTAATTTCCGCGAAACCTCTAGCGAGAGTCCATTCGTCGCTCGAAAGAGGCTAGCGTAAGTTCCCCCTTACAGTAAGGCGCCAGAGGGTCCCCATCCATTCGTTAGGGGCGAATCTGTGCGGTCCTGTGAGGTCCCGCGGTCAGCCGTGTCAGCATATAGTAGCCTTAGAAGTTTCCATAGGATTACCCGTTACTATTTTTGATGTGATAAATGAATCAATTCGTGTTTTCAAACCGCCATGATACGTGTCTAATCCTAAAGTATGTAAAGAAAATGAGACGATGCGTTAATATATACTTATGAATCGACATACTAATTACCCTAAAAACATCGAAACGATTTGAACTAAAGACGACTTAGTTATCTCGTATGAATGAACATGTGCGACCCGCCTTGTCCCTTTCGGTGTCCCGACGAAGGCACGTGTTCAGGAAATACGTTATGACGTAAGCACGTATTAGTATGAATCGGTTCGGTGTTAAGGATAGTTACATTTCGATATAAAAGACTATATTAATAGTAGCCGTCATTCACATTTCTGTCTTGAATGACTCTGTCGTAACGTGAAAAGTTTCGCACAAGTAGCCCGTCCCTTCCGAATAAAAGACGAGCTTTTTACGTTATGCCTCGTGTCGTTCTTAAGAGAAATGGATGTGTCCGCAAAGGTGATTAAGAAAATAAAAGAAAAAAAAATGAACTAAACGACCAAAATCATTCCGAATCTACGATATATATCAATACCGAGAGTAGTTAAAGAAAATAAACCAATGTCGTTGAATACGTGCCTCGGACGAGTGTATACCCCGTTTAAAATCTCGAAGCCGAATTAAGCCAAACCATATAATTGCGCCATATGGACGAGACTGCAGGTTTTGACTAACGACTCGATCACTTCGACCATTACCAAAACTGCAAGAAATATGGCCCGATGTACGTGTTTGCTTAAATCGTGCCTAAAGGAAAGAGAACGGTGATGTCCTCGCTTTGAATAAGCATGCGGTTCAACGAAATGTTGATTTTCTATAACCACACTAAGATGATATATCCCGTGGATTGGGAAGAACAACGAACTGTTGCTAGCCGAAAGGTTACCGTGCGCTCAAAATAAGACTCGCCGTCTTTTTCACGTAGCTAAAATGAGCAAACGGATCCTCGACGCTAAGAACAAACGCGTTACGCGATGAGTCCGTTCCCTAAAATAAAATCCAAAAGTGATTCCATCACTAAATAAACATGTGGTTACGTCTCTCGATAGATCCAAAAGATCCCGTTGTAATCCAAAATCGAGACATGAACCCACGCGAACAAAAGGGAACGAGTCATCGACAATAACGAACGATTGAACTAGAAGAATAACTCGAACCACGTCTAAAAACTGAGGCGCGCTCAAAGGGAGTCAAAACCCGAATTAATGCATCTCGCAAAAGGACAAAAGACGAGTTATTCTGAAAGGACAATCCAACTTGGTCAATTTTTTAGTCACCAAACGTGGATACATCAAAACGAACTGTGTTGTCTGATGAATGATTTAATTTCCTGCAATAATCGACGGCATCACGCGTCCTCTGGACCGCAATGTGAGCCAAAAACCAAAATCCTAGAAAAGAGACCTGGACCGACGAGTGTGTGGAGGAATAAGGGTGGAAGAGAGATGTTGTGATACATGTAAATAGAACTAACGTTTTTTCTTCTTATCTTATAATCATAAATAAATAAACGCACACACCACGAATCATGCATATAAAAATCATGCATACATACTAATGGATACCGTTCACGCAGACGTCATCATTAAGCGGTTGTGGTTTCGCGAGAGTAATCGGCTTGTCAGACAGTTTGATCAGCTACGAGTAGACAGTTCGGAATCAGTAGTTGTGGCTTCTGAATCATCTTCGTCTGGGTATACTCAGTCTTCCGTCAGTATGTCTGCGACCGACGAGAAAGTGGCTGAATTGGAGAATTCTGTGAACAATATCAATGATCAGCTGGCCGCGATCTTGGCCCAGCTAGCTGAGTTAGCACTGAAGGACAACAAGAGTGGTAGTAAGCGTGCTGAGAATGAGGTGAACGATGGCCCTTGCTTTGGGAATGAGGAGGATTATCAGGATTATATCCGAAAACAGTTAGAGAAAGAGAAAGCTAAGGAAGAGGAGTGGAAGCAACACATCACACAGGAAGTGCAGGACTTGCATGGAGGAAGTTCCGGAAATCAGGACTTCTATAACTTAAAGAATTGTTTATCGGCAACAGCTTTGCCTTTGAAATTTCGGCTCCCCGACATGAAAAAGTTCGATGGAACTGGAGATCCCACCGTTCATATGAATCAGTATGTTGCTGTGATGAAGCACACGATCCTGATTGAGGATCAAGTCCTGGGGCTGTTTAAAACCTACCTAGAGGGGGCTGCCCTCACATGGTTCCATGCATTGCCGGTGGTGACAAAGAGGGATTGGAAGGAATTAGTGAAGTCATTCATCGCTCAGTATAGCTTTAACACCATGTTTGAGGTCACTTTGAAAGAGTTAGAGAGCACTAAGCAACAGGCTGGGGAATCCTTTTCCGATTTTGTGAAAAGATGGAGGGCTAAGGCCGCAGTGATGAAACAAAAACCGCTCGAGCAGGATCAGATCCGAATGGTGGTTGGCAACACGTTGCCGTATATCAAGAATGAGTTGCGGTATATGCCATTTACTGATTTCAATCAGATGTATAGTTGTGCCTTGACTGTTGAAGGGGATGGGGAGCCAAAGAAAGCCTATACCAAGTGGACGAAGTCTGGATATAGTGCCGGAGGGCCTAGTGCGAGTACGGAATCCGCAGCAGTGAAAGTGGTTGATCTTAATGCTATTGCAAAGAGGCGGTTCGCCAAGTTCGATCAGACCTACGCAAAGGTTTTTGAGCGTCTGCAGAAAAAGGGATTGTTGAAAGCCCTTACCCCGTATAACAAAGCTCAACCTACTCCGCAGATACAGGCTAGAGGGTATTGTGAATTCCATAGCAGTTATGGGCATACAATTGAGAATTGCGAGAGGCTGAAACACGAAATCCAGGATTTAATCGAGGA
Organism: Euphorbia lathyris; assembly: GCF_963576675.1. Lineage (NCBI taxonomy): Eukaryota > Viridiplantae > Streptophyta > Magnoliopsida > Malpighiales > Euphorbiaceae > Euphorbia > Euphorbia lathyris. Next base: position 41,139,822 of record NC_088917.1, on the reverse strand, counting down.
GAAAAAGATAGCTGATCCTTCGTCAGCGAACCCTTCCACTAGGCGTAATCCATTGCCTAATCATAGGGTGAGCATGATCGGAGTTGGCTTGACAGAATGTGTAGTGATGGAATCCTTCGAGGAGAACGTAGAGGAGTTGTTGGACTCCAATGAGAAGAATATATGCGCGATATGTTTGTCGAATCCTTCGGAGTGGATGAGATTGCTCAGTGGTTTCACCATTCGCTGATAGGTGAGCCTTTGGAATGGTTCCACTCGTTACCCGACTCTTGCAAGCATGATTGGGATCAATTATCAGATTTATTCTTAGAAAAGTACCAAAGAGCCGAGGACAGGGCCGCAGAGCGCTTCGCAATGCAGATTGGACCTATCAAGCGTCCGCTACTGAGGGTTAGCAAATATAATGGCAACAAGGACCCTATGGAGCACCTTCACTTCTACTTGTCGGCTATGGCGCCTTTGGGTTTTAAAGAGGAAGAGATCACTAGCTTGTTTTGCAATTCGTTGATGGGTGAACCGTTAATGTGGTACATGTCGTTGCCAATGTATGTCAAGACCGATTGGGCAGCAATGACGAAGAGATTTATCAAGGAGTATACAGTATGGATGCTAGCAGAGCAAACCCCTGATTCTTCGTCTTACCAAACACCTGATGCGGTGTTAGCAATGCCTAGGTATGGTGGATACCAGGATCCTGTGGAGCACGCGAGGTTATTCCGCAATCATATGTATGACGTCGGATTTCCGCAATGTGAGTTGCATGAACATTTTCTGGAAACCTTGATGGGTGAAGCCTTATTGTGGCATCAAGGCCTATCAGAGGAGGAAATGGGTCATTGGGTACCGCTCAGGAGTGCCTTTGTGGCAAGATATGAGATGTATGTCCCATGGACGGGATCCCTGGAGGATCTGGATAGGATCAGGCAGTTCCCCGAGGAACCATTTGTGGACTATGCTAGGAGGTGGAGGCACCGTTATGAGCAGTGTCATGAAACAATGAGCGATAAGGTGCAGCTTATGTGCATACAACGAGGTGCTATTCCGTTGGCCGCCAGAAGGATGAGCAGAGTGTCCCTTCGGGATTATGATGAGTTGATAGGTTGGGCCTTGTATGGATCGGCGGATCCCTGTTACTTGAATCCGAATGTTCCTCATGTCATGGATTTAATGGTTGTGGACATTTGGGAGAGTTCTTCGGACGAGGAAGATGTCAATCAGAGGGTTCCTATTAACATTTGGGATGAATCGGATGATGAGCCAGAAATCGCCGTCATGACAAGGTCAGGGCGAGTGGCCGAGGGGAAGGCACCTATGATAGAAACAGAGATTGGAGAAGGGTCGGCTCTTAAGCCCGATGACCAAGTTCTTGAGCAGTTGAAGAAGACGCAAGCTAAGTCCACAGTCTGGGAATTCTTATGCCATTCTAAGTACCATCGTGAGAACCTGATGAAAGAGTTGCAGAATCTGGTTATTTCCACCGATACTGAGCCGGCAGCGCTAGTGGGAGCAATTATGGCCCGAAAGAAGGCTGAAATCACATTTACTGACGAGGATCTCCCAGAAGAGGGGAAGGCTCACAATAAGCCTTTGTATATCCGAGCGGAAATCAACGGAAAGAAGACTAGCTGTGTGATGGTCGATGATGGATCAGCTATTAATGTTTGTCCGTTGAAACTCTTGTCGAAGTTGGGAGTGGAGAGGGGAAACTTGACAGCCTCTGAAACTGTGATTAGAGCATATGATGATAGCCGTAGGCATATTGAAGGAGTCTTTAAGGCCAAGTTGAAAGTGGGGCCGCATGAAGAAGAAACTGAGTTCACCGTGCTGGATATACCGGTAACCTTTGCTGTACTATTGGGACGCCCTTGGTTCCATAAGCTGGGAGGTGTGCCCTCCACGCTCCACCAAATGATTAAATTCCCCTTCGGGGAGGAGATAGTGACAATTAGAGCTGAGAAATTGAGCTCGGTGGCAGCATTGGGAATTGAGCCTCAACTTTTCTCCGGATTCCAAGTCTCCGGGATTTACGAATCAAGCATGACCACCGACGTGGTGAAGATGATGAAGGGAGGTTTCATCCCAGGAATGGGCTTAGGAGCACACCATCAGGGGTTGCCAGAATTTCCGGATTTTGAGAGTCAGAAAACCCGGAGGGGTTTGGGATATGAGCAGGGAGGTCCATCCAACGCAAGTGGCGAAGGAAAAGTGGGCTTGAGGAAGTACTTCGTGAACGAGGGGCATGGGAAGGCGTATTCAGGGACCCCCGAGGCATGGACTAGCACATAAGGGAAGATTCTGCCAGGGTTTGAAATCTTCAATGATGTTGCCGACTGGGGCAAAGGAAAGGCGAGCTGCTTTGTCGAGGAGATTATGATGCTGGATTTGAATGTCGAGGAGCAAGTCATCACCATTGAAGCAACTGCGAGAGCGGTGGACGAGCCCAGTACCTCCAAAGTTCATGAGAAACCCGAGGACCTCGATGATGAAAATTGTATTACTGCTTTGTTTGAATCAGATGATGTAATCAACCATGCTATCAATGAAATGAATTCTGATTTTGCTTACTTGCTTGATGTCAATCATGATCATTCCATGCATTCTCATTCATATAACATGCCTACATTTGAAATCAATACGATAGAAATGTCAACTTTCAATCTTGGTACGGATGAAAATCCTAAACTTATACAAATTGCTCAAGCATTAACTATTGAAGAGAGAAAAGAATTTGAGAGAATAATTAAAAAATACGAAATTGTATTCGCTTGGACATACGAAGACATGCCTGGAATTGATCAATCTATCGTAACTCACCGCATTCCAACTTATCCCGAAGCAAAGCCCGTAAAGCAGAAGCTCCGACGTATGAGACCAGAATGGGCAGATAAGATCAGGGAGGAGGTGAAGAAGCAGTTAGAAGCAGGATTCATCGAAGTGATCGACTATCCCCCTTGGGTCGCAAATGTGGTGCCAATCGCAAAAAAGGACGATAAAGTGAGGATGTGCGTTGATTACAGAGATCTTAACAAGGCATGCCCCAAGGATGAGTTCGCATTGCCTCATATCGACGTATTGATCGACAGTGCAGCGTCAAGTGTATTACACACAAATGTGGATGGTTTCATGGGCTACATGCAAGTTCAGATGGCCGAAAAGCACAAAGCAAAAACCTCGTTCACAACTGAGTGGGGGACATACTGTTACAGAGTAATGCCGTTTGGGTTGAAAAATGCCGGGGCAACTTATCAGAGAATGGCCACAGCACTGTTCCATGATATGATACACAAGGAGGTAGAAGTCTATGTGGACGATATGATGGTCAAATCAGAGACAAGAGAAGGGAATTTTGCCGCGCTCGAGAAGTTTTTGGCCCGAATTGCAGAATTCAAGCTAAGGTTAAACCCGAAGAAGTGCTTTTTCGGCGTTTCATCGGGGAAAATCTTAGGCTATGTAATTGGAAATAAGGGAATCGAGGTGGATCCTGATAAAGTGAAGGCCATACAGGAGATGTCGGCGCTGAGAAATGAGAAGGAAGTGAGAGGGTTTCTGGGGCAGGTGCAGTATATCAGTCGGTTCATAGAAAGACTCACCGCAATCTGCGAGCCAATCTTTAAGTTGCTAAGGAAAGACCAACCCGCTGTTTGGAATGATAAGTGTCAGTAAGCTTTGGAGAGCGTCCGGAGCTATTTGTCTAATCCGCCAGTGCTGAGACCGCCTAAACTGGGAAAGCCGCTTCTCCTCTACGTAGCAATTGAGGAGCGATCTATTGGGGCAATGTTGGCTCAAGAGGGAGACACCGGTGTGGAGCACGCGGTGTATTATTTGAGTAAGAAATTCCTGGAGTACGAGCTCAAGTACAACATGATCGAAAAGACATGTGTGGCAGTGGTATGGTTGACAAAGAAACTGCGGCACTATTTCCAATCGTATAAAGTGATCATTATTTCTCGGATGGACCCCGTGAAGTACCTATACCGAACTCCCTCCTTGACGGGGAAGTTAGCCAGATGGTTGTTGCTTTTGTCCGAGTTTGACATTGAATATGTGACGAAGAAGGTTATCAAAGGGAGGGCCGTGGCAGAATTTCTGGCCAACCAACCCCTGAATGCAGAGGAAGAAGAGATAAGCTATGATTTCCCCGATGAGCACTTGAACGCAATCGAAGTTATACCGTGAAAAATGTTCTTCGACGGAGCAGTTAATTCGAATGGAGCCGGAGTAGGAGTACTACTTACCTCACCGGAAGGAGAAAGGATCCCGATGGCCAAGAAGTTATCCTTCCCTCTCACTAATAATATGGCCGAATATGAAGTGTGCATTTATGGTTTAGAGTCATTAGCGGCACTGGGAGCGTCATATGTCGAAATTTGGGGTGACTCGAAGTTGATCATCGAACAGGCACAAGGAAACTGGGAGGTAAGAGAAGAAAGACTACGTCCGTACCTCGATCAGCTAGAAGGGTTGGCACAAAGATTCAAAGAATGCCGTTTCTATCATATTCCTCGAGCACAGAACCAGGCGGCGGATGCCTTGGCCACTTTGGTGTCAGTTTGGGACAATCCCCAGAACCTTGCTTCGAAACCGTTGGTATTGAGAAGATCTCACAAACCGTGCTACGAAGACGTAATGCTGTTAGGGGCAGATGAAAAACCGTGGTATTTCGATATCGTGAACTTCATGAAGCATGGAACATATCCGGCAGAGTCAGAACCGAGGGATCAAGCTGTGATTAGAAGGCTAGCTCGTCAGTTCGTCATCCATAACGACTTGCTTTACAAAAGGCACATTGACGGATTACAATTAAGATGCTTGGATGCGGGAGAAGCCCGCGAGGCAATGGAATCAGTACATTTAGGAATTTGTGGAGCCCATATGGGGGGAGCAGTACTAGCTAAGAAAATTATTAGGCAAGGCTTCTATTGGCTCACCATGGAAAGAGATTGTAACGAGTATGCAAAGAAATGCCACGATTGTCAAATCCACGGCGATTGCAGTCATCTTCCGGCCATGGAATTACATGCGTTAGCACCTATTTGGCCATTCGCTGCCTGGGGCATCGACATCATCGGCGAAGTAAGGCCTAACGCTTCAAATGGACATAAGTTTATTGCTGTCGCCATCGATTATTTCACCAAGTGGGTAGAAGCAGAGTCATTTAGCAAACTGGGATCCAAGCAGATGAGAAAGTTCATTGAAAAACACTTGATCACCAGGTTTGGAGTGCCTCATCATATGATCACGGATAATGGGGTCCAGTTTCAGGGGGAAGTAAGGAATCTTTTCCGAGAATACGGCATTGAACATCACAGATCTTCTCCGTACCGTCCACAAGCTAATGGGGCAGTAGAAGCAGCTAATAAGAACCTTAAAAGGATTCTCGTAAAGACGGTGGAATCACATCGGAACTGGCATGAGCACCTCCCACTCGCGTTGTGGGCTTATCGCACGACAATCAGAACCTCGACTGGGGCAACGCCATTCTCCTTGGTATACGGAACAGAAGCAGTCCTGCCGATTGAGATCGAAAAGCGATCGTTGAGAATCGCAGTGGAGGCAGAAATTCCCGAGGCGGAATGGGCGAAGAAGCGATGTGAGCAGTTGGCTCTAGTTGACGAAAAAAGGATGGAAGCGCTTTACCATGTACAGTTATATCAAAGAAGGATGGCTCGGGATTTTAATAAAAAAGTCAAGACCAGCCCTATCAAAGAAGGAGATTTGGTGCTGAAACAGATCCGTGTGACGCACACCGACCCGAGGGGGAAGTTCAGGCCTAACTGGGAAGGACCATTCGTCGTAAAGAAGATACTAAGCAAAGGAGCGGTGAAGTTAACCACAATGGACGGCATGGAATTCTCCGAACCTACCAACCTGGATAGGCTTAAGAAATACTTTTCGTAAAAAAAAAAGGAAAAATAAAGAAAAATTCCCGATAGGTTGAAAACCCGCAAAGGGCGACCTATGCAACAATAAGGGAAATCCCAATGGGTGAAAACCCAAAAGGGCACTCATTTAAAAATTCCGGGATAGTAAAAGGGGAGGAGAAAAATCGCCGGGATCCGAAAACCGAAAGGCGGGTCCTGGTAACAATAGTTATGACTTGAGCAATTACAAAAACAATGTATAAGAGACTAAGTATTTCTGTTGTTTGTAAATAAATAAAGGCATGAATATATTTGACGAGAATGATTGGAATCATCATAATCTACTGAATGCATGGTAATATGAATCACGAGTTATACATTTCCTATCCTACTTTTTCACAAAAAGCCTACCTACTATCCACCCCACTCCCTATACATCAGCTATACAGCGGGGAAACTCCAATAAAAGCTACAAAGCAATAATGAAAGCTACAAAGCAATACATTACGGGCCTAATACGGAGGGAAATCCCAATAGTCCTCAAAATCTCTCAAGTGGGATGCCCGCTCCGCAGATAGTGCCTCCTCGGCAGCTCGCGCTCGCTCATCAGCAACTCGTGCTCTCTCATCGGCGACCCGTGCTCTCTCCTCGGCAGCGAGGCATCCAATCGTCTCATCACGCGCCCTCTCCTCAACGACAAGACGTCCAGCAGTCTCCCTCCGCATGACCTCCGACCAGTGGCCGTTCCGCTCTTGGTACACCTGGCCAACCCTGGCATCGGTCTCCCGCACCGACTCACTCCCTCTTCGCTCATGGGCGTGAAGATCGCTCTAAAAAGGAACAAAAAAAAAAGAAAAACAGATGTGAAAAAAAAAGGAAGAAAAAAGAAAAAGAAAAAAAAACAGCATAGGCAAGAACCGAAATCATACATACATGCATGCATTCCACTACACTAAAATAAGGCAAGGGTACATACCAGGTGGTCGGCACCGCGCAAGCTGAGGCGGTCTAGCATGCATAAATTCGCAGTGTCACTGTTCACATGCATATAGCGCGCATTCTTACAAAAATAAACAGGTGTTACTTGTAAATAAAGGAATTCACGTTTTCTAGCTAAAGTCCTCTAAGGCAGTCTAAGGGTTAGCATGCAAATCATGTTCGTATAGGAATGCTAAAGCCTAGAGTTCGAATCGAATAAAAGTGAGAAATTACTTACCTCGTTGCAGCGTGTCCTGCTCAAATGCGTCGTAGGGTCGTGAAAGGTATCCACTCTATCCAGGTTTACGTAAACCTCGACCATGCCTCTAGTGCCATCCCATTCATCTAAATCCATCCCGAGAATAATCCAAATTGAAGTCTAGCGAGAGAAAGAGGGGAGAGAAGGTGTGGGGTTGAAATGAAACCCCACCACCTTATATAGGAAAAGGGAATGGCATTCCCGTAAATAGTGAAAAAAGTACGATTTGACATAAAGGTAAAAAGTAAATAATTAATTACTAGGTGCACAGACCTCCGATTTGCAGCCCGTTTCCGCCTGCATTTCTCTCAGACAGCAACCAATACTGTCAAGATATGAACTCCAGACAACAGCCAATTTTTACAGAGCAGTGACACCAGTCAAAGTACAGACGACAGTCAACAGAAAAACAATCGTTAGTCTATATCATTCCAGACCAAAACACGTTCCCATTAAACCTCCGAGACACTAGCTCCAGACAATGGTGTTTTAAAAGAATTCAGAATCGTTAGAAAGAACTTTGCTGCCCTTGAGCCATCTTACCTACGGTTCACGACCGAGGTAGCTTTTTAGCCATCTTACCTACGGTTCACGACCGAGGTAGCTTTTTAGCCATCTTACCTACGGTTCACGACCGAGGTAGCTTTTTAGCCATCTTACCTACGGTTCACGACCGAGGTAGCTCTTTAGCCATCATACCTACGGTTCACGACCGAGGTAGCTTTTTAGCCATCTTACCTACGGTTCACGACCGAGGTAGCTTTTTAGCCATCTTACCTACGGTTCACGACCGAGGTAGCTTTTTAGCCATCTTACCTACGGTTCACGACCGAGGTAGCTCTTTAGCCATCTTACCTACGGTTCACGACCGAGGTAGCTTTTTAGCCATCTTACCTACGGTTCATGACCGAGGTAGCTTTTTAGCCATCTTACCTATGGTTCACGACTGAGGTAGCTTTTTAGCCATCTTACCTACGGTTCACGACCGAGGTAGCTTTTTAGCCATCTTACCTACGGTTCACGACCGAGGTAGCTTTTTAGCCATCTTACCTGCGGTTCACGATCGAGGTAGCTTTTTAGCCATCTTACCTGCGGTTCACGACCGAGGTAGCTTTTTAGCCATCTTACCTACGGTTCACGACCGAGGTAGCTTTTTAGCCATCTTACCTACGGTCCACGACCGAGGTTGCTTTCGAGCCATTCTTACCCATAGTCAACGTACGCTAGATTCCGAGAGAAAAACATCCACCGACGACCGATTCAGAGGCGAGGATGGAAGGAATCAGAGAACGACACCAGAGCGTGCAGCGCGAAGGTCAGGTATGCTCCCTCCTACTCTTTACGTGTCTTTTACTTTTATATGTTTTACATTGCATGTGTTACGTTAGCAAAAAACGTTTTCGAAACACACACATCACTGTCAAAATAGAAAAGTAGGGGCAACTGTAAGCACTGAGTCGGAGGACCTGTGACGAAAATCTGAAAACAAGACGGTTGAAGTGATTGATTCCGGAAGTTTTGAAAAACAAAAAAATATATAAAGAATAATAAGCGAAGGAAAATTAGCGGCACGGTGCGGGTGCTTAGCGGCATCCGGCACGCGCTCTCGTGGGCCGCTGAGCGCACGTGCCCGGTAGCGCGAAGCACGTTCGGCGGCCGCGATGTGTGAGCGTCCGGCGGCGCGGGACGCGCGCTCGGCGGCCGCAGGGTGCGCACGCCCGATGGCTCGAGGCACTCCCCGAGGGTCGTCGGGCGGGCGCCCAACCACGTCGGGCGAACGCCCGACGGAGGTTGGGCGCGGGCGCCCAACCTAGCGTTGGGCGCTCGCCCAACAAATGTTGGGCGGCCGCCCAACAAGGTTGGGCGGCCGCCCAACCCCAATGGGCGACGCCCAATTTCTTTTGGGCGTCGCCCATTGGTCCGGGGACCCGTTTGCCTATAAAAGGCACGGATCCCCATGCAAAAAAGAAAAAAAAGGGAGGGAATTTTGGATAGCTTTCTCACTCTAAACATTTTTAGAGAGTGAGTGTGATTTTTTTTGAGAAAAATATTTTTTTTCTCAAAAATTCCAAATTTCCTAAAGTTCAATTTTTACTAAATTTTCATTAAAAACGGGAGCTCGCGGTTCGTGGAATCAATCGGCTTCGACTGTCAGATACCGAATTCAAGGTATTATCCGAGGACTAGACTCTTTATTTTATTTAATTTATTCTCTTCTTCTATTTATTTTTTTATGCTATAGTTTTTATTCTTTTAGTTATTTATATATTTTGTCACATTTTATTTAATTAGCGTATTTATTTAATTTTCATTTCGTGTTGAATAGAATTCGGTTTTGTTTTAAAATAAAAACCTCGTTTTGATATCCCAATACGAACCGTGATCCGATAAAAAGGTAGTTCGGGTATCGAAAACGTTGTAATTACAAGTTTTTAATTTAAAAGAAATTTCCGAATAATGTTTTGAAATAAAAAAACGTCGTTTAGGGACTTCCGTTTTCGACTATGATCCATCTTTGGTAGTTCGGAAATCCAAAACGATTGAATTAGATTTAATTTAAAGCTTTTGAATAAATCTGGAAACATTTAGGAGTGCTGCTGTAATTTACCTATTCTGTCACTAAATGCTGTTTACCGACGGATTTTCCGTCGGTAAATCTGCCAAAACGTAAAAAATGCCATTTCAGTCCCTTTCTCTTAACTTTTAAGCTTTTGATCCTTAATATATATATGTATAATTATGTAATATATGTTTTTCAAATTATTTTGGACCTTTAGCATATATAATTATTTGATAATGTTTGTATACCATTTTTTATACTATTTTACAATATAAATATAAGTATATATATGTATTCCTTTTTATTAATTTGGGTTATGTTTTAAATGTTAATTATTTGGTATTTTGGGAAATAATTAATATATATTAGTATATGGTATTTTTGGTATTTAAAACTATATTAGTTATGTATATGTATAGTTTTGGAATATTTGGGTTATTTTAGTGATTATTGAATGAAATTGTTTTTGGATAAGTATTATTTTCTTAGTTATAGGATTTACTTACTATTTTCACATTTTCAAAGTATAGATATATTGTACCTACTATTTTTATATACATATAGTTCCTTTGGTATTAACTTTTATTTTCATATTCTATTTTTGATTTAAATGTATATATGTATGTATAAATTATTTTCCTTATTCTTTTGGCCCATTCATGGGTCCATGTTTCAAATGGGCTTTATTTGAGTGTAAATATTGGTGTAAAGGAGTTTACCATTATGATTATAATAGGTAGAAGGTCCATTAAATAAGAGGGGAAAATAAGTCACAAAAAAGAGAGTTTTCAACTTAATTGTTTAAACTAATGAATTTTTAGAGTTTCCTAATGTGAGTAAATAGAGTCATTTTTGTTAGCATTTCAAGTCATTTCTCAAAACACCACGTTTTAAAACCTTAGTCCGTTCCAACGACGGATTAAACGAACATTGTAAATAAAATCATTTTCTTTGTGAATAATAGAATTTTTGAATCATTTTCTCAAAGGATTTGTACAAAATAAAATTGACTTGTATGGTTAACCACGTTTTCTCATTAAAAGGCTTTTATCTCAAACGTTTTCAAATACTCGAGTCGTTCCAACGGCGATTCGGGTAAATTTCATCAAAACGGGGTTTTAAAACGCACCTAAATCGTTCCAACGGCGATTAAGGTGCGAACCATGTAAATAAACTCGTTTTGGGGAAAATAAGTTAGTGTAGAATAAACACACAACATAACATTTAAATACGGTTGTAAATAAATCACTTCTTTCTTCCCCCTCTCTGTGTATGTATAACATAAATGGGTGATTCTTTACTGATGTGGCTTTTCAATAATATATGCTCAAAATGGTTTCTAAAAAGAGAAAGAAAAGGGTTTCAAATGAATTTTAAACTTAAAGAAGTATACGATTAGTCCGTTATCGCCTAACATGCTGAGTAGGAGGCCGGTGGTTCATAACCGGGCGATGTCGGGGTGCCTAGTAGCCTTTCTCCGGAAAGGAGCTAGCCTTTTCGGCTCGTACCTAAGTTTCCCGAACCCACATCGGTCTCCCGCAAGGGATCGGTGTTCATTTTCCCATTCGTGGGTGGCGACTCTTCCATATCTCCGAGCTCCGGTCCTGCCGAGCAGCTTGATTCCACGATTGGTTGCTTTCGGTGCCAATCACCGCTTACGTCGCCATGAGGTTGTCCACCCCCCGGTCCATCCGGGAGATTAGGCCGCGGCACCTCGTCTAACACCAGCGTCGCGTGTCCATCAGGAGGCATACTAGTTATGTCGTGACGTATCCCATACGTCTTTGCCTTGTTGTACCTATGTGTTGGGATGCATCCTATGCGTCATTGGCACGTCTCGTGCGTCTTCACAGTGTTGTTTGTATGCTAGCGAGGAGGCATGTCCATTATGTCGTGACGCATCCTGTACGTCTTCGCCTTGGCATACTTTACGTATGGTAGCATACCTCGTACATTTCTCTCGTATCCCAGGCACTAGTCAAAAGGTACAACCCTTATGTCATGGCGTATCCCATACGCCTTTATTTTGGCATACCCCGTATGTCACGGCACCTCTAATATGTCCTTACCCTATCGAGAGGCGTACTGTTCTCTCATGACGTATCCCCTATGTCCTTGCTGCATCGTGTCATCACGCGTCCACCCGTCAGGAGTCCCACTTGTCATGTGGTGACATATTTCTTGTGTCTTTACTTTGTCGTACCCCGTAGGATGTAACGCACCCCATGCATCTTCCATTAATCATTCAGACACCGATCAAGAGGCGTACCTGTTATGTCGTGACGTATCCCATATGTCTTTTCCCTGTTGTGCCTTGTATATTGTGACCCATTCCTTGTGTCTCTACCATGTCATTACACATCGGTCAGAAGGTGTACTATGTGTGTCATAACGCATCATGTACATCTTCGCCTCATCCCTTACGCCAAGCGAGGGGCATGAGCTTCATGCCCCGTATTGTTGAAACACCTTTCCACATGATTTTGATTTGACAAAATTATTTAAGTAAAATTAAATATATTCTAAACACACTAAGTTTAAATGCTTTGATTTATTACACTAATGTGTTTGTTCAATGTTGAGTTAAATTGTTTATAAGACATAAAGACTAAATGGCTTAAAGCCCAATACGGAAGTCAAAGCCCAAGTCAAATAGATCAAGACCACTCGGCCCGCGTGTGCAAAACGCTGTCGTTATGAACAAAACGCAGCTCAGCGAGAGAAGGATCTAGATGACCTTCGTTGAACAACTTCAGAATGAAGCTGCTGAGTTGAATCGACAAAGAGTACAAGACAGCAGCTGAGCAAGAACAACTTCCAGACAAAGTGTTTCCACTTTGGGTAAAGTTCAGAAGACACAGGACGCTGTCTAGTTGACCTTACCATAAATGGAGAGACATTCTGCCGAACTGACTAAAAGCTGACCGAGGACAGAAGATACTCAAATCTGATTAGCCGAGAGCTCTGAGCAAGACTGAGTGACAACGACAGGAAGCCGTTTCCCTCCAACGGTTATTTCGAAATTCGAAATGACTGATGCCTCAGACGTCTCTATAAATAGATCCCTTCAGTTGCTTCATTGAATCACAGAACTTGATCAAACCATTACGCTGACCAAAATTCTACTCAAAGTTCTGTGAGGAAAAGCAAAGCAAATACTTACACCAAATTATATATCTTTCGTGTAAAAGTCTAGAGTGATTATTCAATCATCTAAGGTGTCTTAGCAATTGTTGTTTAGGACAAATCTTTATCATTTCTAGAGATTAGAAAGGAGAGGCTGAGTACTCGGTTATAGTACTCAGCGAGAGATTAGGAGTGAGTAGAGGTATAGAGGAAGGTACTCTTATTATACTCAGCTTCTAAGTTGTAAAAGGTTTGATGCTCTACCATTAAAGAGCTCAGTAGAGAATTCGAAAGCTCAGAACGTGTTCCGGGGACAGGACATATGCTTAGAGGCCGAACCTGGATAAATCTGCTGAGTAACATCTTTCTAACCTTAAACTCCTTAATATATATATATATATATATTGCTTGCTTAAACAAAACTGACCAAGTAAAGAGGTCACGCTGAGTTGTGTTGTACTGAGTATCTGAGTTCAGGAATAGACTCAAGTGCTATCTCCTGACTCAAAGAAAGAAGATGACTTAGTCACCAGTTGACTAAGCTAGTGTCTTAATTTACTCAGCGCGCTGTGTAATCCTTTTTCAAAGAAAAAGAAGTCAGCCTTAACGTATTAAAATTTTAAATAGTTCCTATCCCCCCCCCCTTGGAACTAACTTGTTACATTATAAGGGACCAACAAGTGGTATCAGAGCTTAAAAGCTCACTGAGAAAGGTTTAACTACCTTGAGCTGATCCCCACTATGGCTGAAAACAGCACTCGGTTTCTCCCAGGAAACCAGACAACTCAGATCTTACCTGAGGGGCTGTCCATTACTCGGCCTCCCCTATTCTTCGGGTCTAACTACACCTTCTGGAAGAATAGGATGAAAAACTTTATTCAGGCAACAAATATGAGTGCATGGCTTTCAATAGTCCAAGGCCCATTTGTTCCTGTTGAGGTTGTGGCTGGCCAAACAGTTGTCAAAGCTGAGGCCAAATGGACAGAGGATGATCTCAAGAAGCTACAAAATCACGCTTCGGCTATAAACATGCTTCACTGTGCACTTGATGCTGCAGAATATAATAAGATATCAGGTTGTGAGTCAGTGCAAGAGATCTGGAAGAAGCTGGAGGTCACCTACGAAGGAACCAACAAAGTAAAGGAGTCCAAGGTGAACCAGCAGATGAGACTATACGAGCTGTTCGAGATGAACGATGATGAGGGAATCCGTGACATGAATGCAAGGTTTACAAGTCAAGAAGATTCTTAGGAGTCTTCCTAAAAACTGGCAAGCAAAGAAGACTGCTGTTGAGGAAGCTCAAGACTTAACCACCTACAAATATAATGAACTCATCGGCTCACTGCTGACCCATGAGATCTCAATGAAGAATTTCGAGGTGAAGGAAAAGTCTGAAGACAAGAAGCAAAAATCTCTTATCACGAAAGCTGACTCCACTGATGGGAGCTCAACAGATGATGAGGAGATGGCTATGTTCACCAGGAAGATGAAAAGGCTATTCAGAAAGAATGACAAATATTCTAAGAAGCCTTACAAAAAGTTTGATAAGTATAAAGCTGAGTCCAGCGACAGCAAATACAAGAAGGACAACTCAAAGCCCATTACATGCTTTGAATGTCATCAAACTGGCCATATCAAGTCAAGCTGCCCCACGTTGAGGAAAGAAAGGAAGAACGGCAAAAAGGCAATGGTGGCAACATGGAGCGACAGTGATGAGTCTTCATCATCAGAAGCTGATGCCACTGAGTCAGCAAAGATTTGTTTTATGGCTGACGAACTTGCTGAGCAGTGCATCTCTGAGCATGCTGACCCCCTCCATCGCATCTGATGACGAGGAGCAATCAAATGAGGTAATATCACTACCCCAGCTCAGAAGTGAAATGGTTAATACCCTGAGTGATCTCTACACACTTGTCAAAAAGTGTAATAAGAAAGTTAGAGCACTCAGCAAGCGCTGTGACGAGGTTGAAGAGGTCAAGCTGAGTGACCTCAGATTCCTTCTTCAGGACAACTCAACTTTGCATGATAACATGGAGATCATACATAAGTCTGTCTCTGAAGTCCAATCAGTTTCTAAGAAACTGAGAAAGGACGTCACAACTATCCAGAACCAACTAAAGGTTCCAAACAAAAGAAATATTCCTCTGAATACTCAGTACCGAGGTACTGGTCAGCAGAGATGGAATCCTCAGTGGAAAGTCCAGTGTGACTTCTGTGGGAAGAAAGGACACACCACAAATGTGTGTTGGCACGCTCAGCACTGGGGTGTTGACCAGTCAGTGAGAAATCCTAAACGGAAGGTCAGCTGTGACTTCTGTGGAAATAATGGCCATACTGTTCAAGTATGTCGCCATAAAATAAAATATGATGCTTTACCTGTTGAACCTAACAAGCAATGACCCAAAAAGAATTGGGTACCTAAGAGTAACTAGTTACATTGCAGGTAAGCTTGAGATGTGCTGAGAAGTCAAAGATGTGGTATATTGACAGCGCATGCTCGAGGCATATGACTGGTGATGAAACTCAGTTCATCACATTTGAGCGTAAACGAGGAGGAAGCGTAAGTTTTGGAGACAACAAAAAGGGTAAGATAGTAGGGTCAGGAACCGTTGGAGGTAATCCTAATATTGAGTCAGTCTCCCTAGTCAGCGGACTCAAATATAACTTACTCAGCGTAGCTCAGCTATGTGATAATGGGAGAAAAGTTATATTTGATAACACTGGATGTAAAATATTCGAGGGTAAGACTAATGAGTTAATTTTAACTGCCCCTCGCATTGATAATGTCTTTATGCTGAACTTAGAGAAAAAGTTTTCAAAAACTGTATGCTTAGTGTCAAAGGAAGAAAATTCCTGGCTATGGCAGAGGAGACTTGGTCATGTAAGCATGGACCTCTTGGCCAAATTAGCAAGAAAGCAATTGGTTGAGGGACTGCCAGAGCTTAAATTTGAAAAAGATCAACTATGCCACGCTTGCCAAGCGGGAAAACAAACCAAACAATCTTTTCATAGTAAAAATATTGTCTCAACTAAGCGTCCGTTAGAGTTACTACACTTGGATCTCTTCGGTCCAGTCCAGTCGCTGAGTCTGGGTGGAAGAAGATTTTCCTTGGTCATTGTAGATGACTTTTCTCGGTACACTTGGATCATCTTACTGAGTAGCAAGGATGAGACCTTTGAGACATTTTCAAATTTGGTTAGAAAACTTGAAAGTGATAAAGACCTAAAGCTGGCTCACATCCGAAGTGATAATGGTGGAGAATTCAAGAACCAATAGTTTGTTGAATTCTGTAAAGCCAGCGGCATTGACCATAATTTTTCTGCTCCTAGGACGTCTCAACAAAATGGGGTTATAGAAAGGAAGATAAGAACCTTGGTTGAAACAGTCAGGACAATGCTGAGTGAGCATAGGCTTCCAAAGTATTTTTGGGGAGAAGCTGTCAACACAGCGTGCTATATTCTTAATAGGGCTCTTGTTAGACCTATACTAAAGAAAACCCCCTACGAACTTTGGAAAGGACGAAAGCCCAACATTGGATACTTTCGTGCATTTGGCTGTAAATGTTTTATTTTAAACACCAAAGATAGCCTAGCTAAGTTTGACTCAAAAGCTGATGAAGCTATCTTTTTAGGCTACTCAACAAACAGCAAAGCATACAGAGTTTTCAATAAACGAACTCAAGTTTTAGAAGAGTCAGTACATGTTGAGTTCGACGAAACTAACCCTGCAGGAAGATATCGGCCGCTGACCGAGGATGATCCACACTCAATACCCGCTGATCAAGATACAGTCGCTGAGTCATTCCCTCAAGGGCTGACCCAAGGTAAAAGTGAACCTCAAATTATTTTCACTGACCAGTCTACACCTGCAGAGATTGTTGAAACACAAACACCACAAGACATCAATCTACCAAAGGAGATAAGGATACCAAGAGGACACTCAGAGAGTGTTATTCTTGATGCCGCTGAGAATACCCTGATGACAAGAAACCAACTCAGGAGATACCTCAGCAACGTAGCCTTCATCTCAGTTCAGGAACCAAAGAACTTCGCTGATGCTGAGGAAGATGAATTCTGGATGAGCGCAATACAAGAGGAACTTGATCAATTCCGAAGAAACGATGTATGGGAGTTAGTGCCACATCCAAGGAGTCAGAAGACCATTGGAATAAGATGGGTCTTCCGCAACAAGCTGGATGAACAAGGAAATGTAGTCAGGAACAAAGCAAGACTTGTAGCTCAGGGCTACAGTCAGCAAGAAGGTATTGACTGTTGGAAATTAGGCTAAGGTATAGCAGCGGAAATATAAAATTTTTAATGTATTTCCATTTAACCACAAGATCCGTTAACCGTTATTTCATATAAAAAAGGATAAGAAGAAATACCTTTTAGAAGTTCTATCTACCGTTACAAACGAAGTGCCCACAACTTCAAAAGAGATAGAAACTATCTACCAATCTGCCCCTATCCGAAACAGACCTTCCAGACATCCGAACGACAATCCCTTCGGTGGAAACATGGAAGAATATGTCAAGAAGCTCCTGTCCAAATATCGCGACGATCCGACGGTTCAATCTCCGGGAATCCGCGAAATCGTGAACTGACCTGATGTAGGAGTAGTAAAACGAATTTCTCCCTTTTGTTTGTTATTCTTCTTCAAGTTCCCAAACACGAAATAAAACACGGGAAGATTAATTTAGTATCAACCGTTGAATAGCAACCAAAGTAGATTACCTCTAACTAATCAACACAAGATCAAGGATAAAAGAAATAGATGAAAATTAATTGATCAAACGAAGCCGTAGAGAAATCTCGTCCTCGAACTAGGGGTGTCGAATTTTCTCTCTCTTGGACTAGGTGAATTTCGAAAATCACAAGTAGGGTATGGCTTGCTTGGATTTCAAAAATCTCAAGGGAAGGGGTATTTATAATCTCTTGTATCTAATCCCTAGTTAGATAGAATTAGGTTACTGAATAGGAATTCCATTCGGAATAGAATTCCTAATTATTATCTCACTATATATCTAATATATTAAGGATAATAATAATAACCTTATTGGATAATAATAGGAGTATATTAATCTAATTAAAACTCCTAACTTAATTATCTCTTAATTAATTTAATTCATATTCCTAATCTAATTAGGATTAACAAAATCAAATTAATTATTCATGTATATCACTACATGAATTTCGACCCCCTTATGTCCATGGGACTTATTGGGCTCAATTAAGCTTCTATCAATTAATTAACATCTATCTCTCTTTTAGGTTCCAAGTCTTATGTGTGATCCATTAGGTTCTTATTGCTTCTAGCCGTATGCAACGTTATTAAATTAATTTTCAAAGAATTATATTCCGTAATCTAGAGTCAAAGCATCACATTCCGTAATCCAGAATACCAATTAATATTCCTTTGAGTCTAAGGATTAGTTATACCTATTAATACCAATGAGATGAATAGGTGACAAGGATGAATCTACCCATCCTGTTATCTCAAATCGGATCCCCAATCCTAATGAACAACGTTTCATCGGATCTATGTAGCTGTCCAGATATCTGTATATATGAAGCTTGTGAGATCAGCTTTCTGTCGGACAAAAGACATTGTTACATACAAGTCTCAACAGTGATATGTCAATCCCAAACATATCACTTGACTTGGGGTGGTTTTAAGTTTATCAATTTACTATAAAGTTTTGTCTCACTTCATGCTTGTATGAACACTTTATAATCACTTTAGATAAACTTACGGATTTCCTTTTATTAGACTTTATTTAGTGCTTAAAAGGGATTGCCTTTATATAGTTATAAAACATATATCTCATTAAACAAATGATATAAAGAACAATTCATTTACATTAAGTTTGTATCCTAGAACAATTGTCTATAGGACACTAAACCCCAACATACTCCCACTTGGACTAAAGCCATTTGTTTCTAAAACTTATCCCAGTAGATATTAAATGACGATCATGTATTCTTTGGGTTAAAGGCTTTGTCAACGGATCTGCAACGTTGTCCTCTGTATGTGCTCTTTCTATTCTCACATCTCCTCTAGCCACAATCTCTCTAATGATGTGGTATCGTTTAAGGTAATGCTTGGATGCATTATGAGACCGAGGTTCCTTTGCTTGCGCAATGGCTCCATTGTTATCACAATATAGTGTAATGGGATTGACAATGTCAGGCACCACACCTAGTTCTGTAATGAACTTTCTAATCCAAACCGCTTCCTTTGCTGCTTCCGCAGCTGCAATATACTCTGACTCAGTCGTAGAGAAAGCTATGCTTCCCTACTTGGAACTCTTCCAACTGACCGCGCCCCCATTCAAGATAAACAGGTATCCTGATTGGGATTTATAATCATTCTCATCTGTGAGATGACTTGCGTCTAAAAGTCCTTCTATTTTCATATCACCTTCTCCGTACACTAGGAACATATCTTTAGTTCTTCTCAAGTACTTAAGAATGTTCTTGACGGCAATCCAATGCTCGTCTCCTGGATTCCTTTGGTAACGACTCGTTACAGATAACGCGAACGCTATGTCAGGTCTTGTGCATAGCATAGCATACATAATCGAACCGATTGCGCTGGCGTACGGGACTACAGCCATGCGTCGTTTATCATCATCGGTTTTAGGACATTGATGATTGTTTAACTTTACTCCATGTAACATGGGTAAGTTACCTCGTTTCGATTCAAGCATGCTAAACCGATTTAGCACCTTTTCAATGTATGTAGCCTGTGAAAGACCAAGCAGTCTTCTCGATCTATCTCTATAGATCTTTATACCAAGTATATAAGCTGCTTCACCAAGGTCTTTATTTGAGAAGTTACCATATAACCATACTTTCACTGACTGTAAGAGAGCAACGTCATTTCCCATTAATAATATATCGTCCACATATAGTATGAGAAATGCTATAGAGCTCCCACTTGCTTTCTTGTAAATGCAAGCTTCTTCGCAATTTTGTTCAAAACCAAATTGTTTTATGGTTTCGTCAAAACGCTTATTCCAGCTTCTAGATGCTTGCTTAAGTCCATAAATGGATCTCTGAAGTTTGCAAACTTTATTTGCATCATTCGATATGAAACCTTCAGGCTGCATCATATATACATCCTCAAGCAGGTTTCCGTTTAGGAAAGTTGTTTTCACATCCATTTGCCAAATCTCATAATCGTAGTGAGCAGCAATTGCAAACATGATTCTGATTGATTTGGACATAGCCACAGGAGAGAAAGTTTCATCATAATCAATTCCTTGCTTCTGACGATATCCTTTCGCTACTAACCTAGCTTTGTAGGTGCTAACCTTTCCATCCATGTCTGTCTTCTTTT